>NW_010538433.1:0-78203 GCF_000687285.1 Phaethon lepturus
GCAGAGGTCCCGCGGGCCAGCCTCCCGCTCCCGCGGCCGTTGGAGCAGGCAGCGAGAGGGAGAAGGGGTCTCCAGGCGTCCCACCGCGGCGTCACCCTTCCCCTGCCCTGCTGCCGCATCTCCGCCTCGCCCTGGAAGAAGCTCTTTGGCAGGGCACTCTCGGCTGTAGTTCTGCCTACCGCTTGCTCTTAAATTAATATGTTTGCCATTAACAGCCCTCCGATTCGGCTCTGGGCGTCTCAGGAGCGAGGGCTGGACTGAAATCCTGGAGCCCGTTGCTGAAGTCCTTGCTCAGGTCAAATTCCCAAAGGGAACCCATAAAACCCGAGATCTACTGGATGATAAACTTTAGACGTGTAAATAGTCTACTAGATCTCCTCCTCTGGTGAAAATTAAACAGACGCTTAAGCACTCGACCAAATCAGTGCCCAAAGAAGATAGCACAGCCCATCACCCCGGGTCAGACGTCGGCCCCAACTTGCCTTTGTGTCAGTAAGATTTGGTCCTGCTCAGACCTAGAAAGCAGCTCTTCAGATGCTGAAGGCACCTGGCTTTATGCTATTGTCTCAAAGTTTCCAGCGCTCCAGAGAACCGCTTAAAATGCAGATGCTTCTTTCCCATATTTTTTTTAAAAGAGCCTAAATTTAAGGCCTTTAAAACAGTGTGATAATGCCTCTTTAATTCCAAATCAAATGCCACATGCTCATTGACTATAGCTGTTCATAGAAATCAATGGATTTATTTTTGAATTTATGAAGTCACTTTAATGGACTTCAAACTCTGATTAAAAGTACCGAAAAAGCACCATTTCCCTTCATTACTAAAAACATCACTGCTTGTGTAGGAGAAGCACATTTCATGCAGCAAGAATGTTTACAGTAAACACAAGTTAATTTAAATGAGTATCAATTAGAGGGAATGTACCTTGCTAAGAAATCTTGGCTCCTTTTACTGTCTCAGACAACTAGAAATTGAATCTTTCTAAACTTAAGAGCATCAGTTGGTTTGACATTATTCATAAAACATGTCATTAGGAATGGTAGGAATGTAGCTGTGTTCCACGTACAGTTTGAAATATTTGGTAGATGGAAACACACACATATTTTAGATAAACTCCCAGCATGCATGCAAGAAAAGCCCAAATCTCTTAACCGCACAGAAAATCATCACTGATCTCCAGAAATAAAAGTCTCACTTAAAAAAGCTTCACCTGCACACATGCCTAACTTAAGCTTAACCCGTTGCAAACAGCAGCACGGTGGCCATCCAAGGCAGGTTGTAACCGTAGACAGTTTTACCAGACGAGCAGGGTTACAACAGCCCCGTTTCCAGTGGGAGAGTCTCCAAGTAAAACTACAAGGAATCGCACTGGGGGTGAGGCAGTAGCTCTCGTCCTCCCCTGAGACTCTGTGTTGTACCAGTGCCTTCGTGTTTCTGATAAGACGCCGGACCCCGGCTCTGACTTATGGCCACTTAAAGATACTATAGCACTTTTCACTCACAGGAACAAGAGTGTCAGAGCCGGTGCCTTGGCTGCAGTCCAACTTGGTAATTACTTTTTGCATTTCTAAACATTGCCGGTGTAGAGGCGGGCAGAGGTTATTTTCTACTATTGAGTAACACCAAGTCACAAAGAACGGCCAGAAGAGCTGGCGGCATTTCAGTGGGAGTGGGAGAGATCTCTGCGGTCTGTAAAGTGTTTGGGGATCCTTCAAGATGAAAGGTTCATTAACAATTGGAAGCTAATATTAGCATAATAATCAGTCATAGCTCTTCTTGTAAAACCTACCCAAGAGATCCCACGCTGCAGGTTTCCATTCTGCAGCGCAAATCTATACGTGTTTCCCAACCTGCAATGAGCAGAGTCCAGCAAGAGTTTTCCATTTGAAAGATTTTTGAGTACGAAATGCAGTATCTTAAGAATCAGGATCCTGGGAGGGGGAGTTAACTGAGCCCCAGATTGCTATTTCTCCATTTGGTTATTGGAAGACCAGAATTCATTTTTAATTTGTTTGGTCTGAAATAGAACGTATCAATTTGCTGAAATTATTGAAATGTAAATGCTGTATAGTCAAAGACATTCTCTGAGGAATACAATTCAAGAAATATCATTTTATGATAAGAAAGGACATTTAATACAAATATATGCACTCTTGGAAAGGATCAATCTTATTTAATGTGGAAAAAATGCAAAAATAAAAAATTATATTTTCTAGATTAAATGTTTCAATATTTCTTTTCCAAAAAGCATTTTTCTTTTGAAATTCATTTCTATTCAGAAAGTATTAAATAATGCAAATGCTCAGAGAGCCATATAGTTTCAGTTCAAAGTAAAATTCTAGCACTGATTCAAAACAAAAATTTCAATTTGCCAAGGATCAAACAAATCCATCTTTCTGTGATTCTAACACATAAAGATGATGATAGTTACAGTATTTGCTATTATTTGCTTCTCACTAGGACCAGACACACAATTCCCATGGCAATATATGTGATTTTCACTAGTAACTTTTTTCTAGCATAAAGTGAATTAATACTTATTATATTGAAATGAACTGGTCTTTGATCAAGGGTACTTTTACCTGTTGACATCTGTTTGACAAGACATATGAAGAGCAAGCATGACAATCACATGCAAGTTTGAATAAGAACATGAGTTATTTTTCTTTGCAAGAAGCTCCAGTGGAAGAAACTCGTACACCTACGCTGTACCACTGCCGGGCTTGTCACGCTGCCTGAAGAGGTAGTCTCAGTAACGTCATCAGTTTCTTTAATGAGTACTTTTTTTCCAGCAAGCAAAAAATAAAGCTGAACCTTTTAGGAAAAAAACCTGCAGATAATCCACAGGGTGGATTTTTTTTCTCTGTTCTTGTTTTCATCTGCTGAAGTTGTTGGGGTTTTATATGTCTTAGAAACTTAGACATCAAAAGCAAGTCACAATAGTTGTACACTTAACTAATTAATTAGTTTTGGTCTAAGTTGCAAAAATATAGACAACAAATTTCTTTCACCCTGGAACCAAAGGCAATGTTGAAAAACATGAGTGTCCAATTGAAATAAAGCAGACAGGATATTAGCCTTTAAAATAAAATTCAAGTTCTGAGGGAAAAAGCAATTTTTAAATTTATTAGCTGGGTGGGATGCTACAGCAGTGGAGGCTTATTTCCAAAACACAACCTGGAATGGAAAAAACAACAGATTTTGTGAATATCGTGCAAGTGAGTATGTTCCCAGGTTCCATAATGCACTGCAAGACACTGGTTTGTTTTTTTTAATTAATTCAATCATTCAACAATCAGTCACAAATTTGATGTTCGCTTTTGCTGATCATTTAGATTTCAAAGGCTGAGGAGGAACCAAACTACAGCAATTTCATCTTAATTCAAATGTCAACCTTCTTATTGAACCTTGTACATTAGTTGGGGTTTTAGTTAGATTTATTGTGCTACAAGACAGACTTTTCACACAAGAAAACGGTGTCTTGATTAGTACTGAATGTGCATCGTGAGAGATTCCTTGGATTACAAAATAATGACCAGTTTCTAACCAGCACTCCTGTGTCTTTTACCTTTATAACACTATCAACCAACTGAGTTGACACAAATTACCTCATTTTGGCTGTGACGCATCATTTTATTTCCATTTACCACTGACTTAAGCACACATAATTACTAACTTAGGTCACAAACAAATGTGACGGACAAGTTTCACACTGAGCAAAATGTTTTATTACATGGCATTACTATCAACCTAAGTTAATTAATTAAAATTAACATAAGCTGTTGGCTAATTGCAGCCCAGGAGAAATTCTACTGCACCCGATGGTATAACATTGGAAAATTATCACAATATTTTAAAGCTTGACAAGTTCCAGTGAAAAGCTGAGCATTAATAGAAGCAGGTTACCACAGTAAATAAACCAATGCTGACTTTTAACATGGAAATATGGATGTCTTCAGCTTTGCAGCTGGTGTAGAAGAAACAGCAGCAATGCTGTTTTGAAAATTTCTATTTTTACATTGCAATACAAACATCCTCTAAATAAAGTGGATTTTTTCAGCAGTCTTCTGACTACATCTGCATGAAATATAGCCTTTCTGATGGCAAATGTCATAGAAATTATATTAACGCCAAAAAAATTATATTAAACACTTTTGTGAGGAAGTGAAGAAGGGGAAAGCCAATCAGTATATTTCATTTATGTGACTATAAGGCCCAGGGGAGATTGGTTTAGTTATACTGCCTAAGCAGAAAATGGCAGCTCCATAAAGGTATTTAGGAACCTAATCCTTACCTAGGTGCCTATCTGCCATTTAAGTTTATGTGAATGTAAATCTTTAAGTCCTTCTATGGCCTGCTTTCATGTGCTTCCTTGGTGATGGTGACATTTGTAAAAATTAAGGGGTTTCTTGCATTTGCTAGAAGTTTGTTCACAAGAAATAATTAAACAAGAGATGGATCCATCTACGGTGTTTTGAACACCCAAAATTCAAGATGCCAGTGAGAATCCCCACGCTCACCAGAACCACCAAGGAGGTGCAGTGCCTTGCTCACACGCGTATGGCGTCATGGCTGTTCGGTAATTGAAAGATCTTGAAATACCACCACCCTCGACGGGCATGAGAGACCACAGCAGATGGACAGAGAAGAAAAAAACTGAGTTTTGAAAGGAGAGTTTCCCATCCAAGGCAGTCTGACCAGCCTCCCTTCATGCCGTGGTGCTGCTCCAGACAGTAGTGACTGTGTAAAGACAGTTTGGGGGCTGTAATGACACACAGTGAGTGCAAACAGAGAAAATATGTTTTTACCTCCTCTGTAAGTGTTTGCGGCATAGTGAGCTGCCGGGAGTGCTGGCGTGGCCAGCCCCAAACTCGGAACTGCAAAGGACTGTTTCATTCCACCACCGACAGAAAACCTTAGAATCATAGAACAATTTTGGTTGGAAAGGGTCTCTGGAGGTCATATGGGTCCAACCCTCTCATGCCAGACTGGTCCAGCTTCCAAGTTAGATCCAAGACACCAAGTCGCGGTACCTGCCTGGAGGTTCTGCCTATGAATGTACAGTACATGGCCGCAGGGTTTATTAAGGCTCCCAGGACCGTTAGCTGGAAGTAGTTTCTGTTAAGAAAGGCACCGCGTTTTTGTTCTGTTAACGCAATCTTTTACTTATCTACTGTCAAATGTATACTAACTAAGGCTGTTTATATAGCTGCTCAAAACTAGCACATTAATTGCAATTAAACTGAAAAATGTAGAGGGAAGGAGTCTGTGCGGTTACCAAGTTTATGGGAAAATATTATTCATTGATCTGGACAATATTTAATGCAGCTTGTTCTCATGTCCAGTCAACACTCACTGACTGGGATACTTGTCCCTGAATGTCTATTCCTATTCACCCCAGAAAACTACCGTCCCCTTGGCTTTCTTTGTAGGCAAACAATACCCACTATTGACATGCCTTTCTGTATTTTGTTTGCTGTTTTACAACCTTATAAAAGTCTGCTTTTCTATCTAACGCTGCTTTTTAAATGAGTTAATGCTAGGAGAAATCAGAATGCATTACCTATATCATCTTTATTGCCTCCTGGTGTTTTGGTATTCCTGGGGTGATTTCACTTCCTAATGAACCTCCAAGCCCGAGACAGTTGAGCCACCTAAGAAATTTATCTTGGTTTGGTCTCCTACCCACTCGGCCGGCTGTAACTTGTGGCAGCACTGAAGCATAGCAACACTTTGAAAGGTAAACCATAACCCGGTTCTGTTCACAGCTATGCAGCTTTTGTTCCCTTATTTGCGTCTCTCCCCTCTTTCTCATTTTCTTCAGCGAAGACCAAATTTTACATGCATTTCTGCAAATCGTTTTTCAGAGCGGTGTTAATGCACAGGGGAAAGGTTTGGCTTCCGTGAACCCCACACCTCCAGGACAGACTGACAGTTCACAAGCTTTCCCCTACCCTGGCATCGCTGCTGCGGGCTGGGACCAAAGCTCCCACACCAGATCTCCATCCCACCTGTAGAAAGTGGTGCTGCTTCCTAGCAGCACCAGGACAGGTGAAAGAATTAGGCCTTTTGACAGCAAAACCAGGAGCAATTCATTAGTGTGATAAACCACAGAGACAGGTTTTTTATTCATCAGGGTCACAGGCATCCTTATTGCCCTTTTTTTCCAACTGTTCTTGTGTGGAAATTCCAGGCTCAGCAAGCCTGGTGGTTAAACTTCCATGGCCCAGATACTTTCTTTCAGCTTTATTGCGAGGAGGAAGATTAAATTCATGTTAGTCCTTATTTGTCCAGAAGTGAAAAATGGCATGAGACATATAACGGTTCCTTATGTTGCCTGTGAACTAACCCTACAGACACGCGTGCAGTGAGGTCTCCTGCACGTAAAGCAGGGTAGGCTCTGTGTGTCAGATCATGTTGTCCCTAATGTTTTGGCTGGTAGGTGCAGAGTTCTGCTGCTGAAATGTATTGCTGAATTTTCCACTTAACACTCCGAAGATTTACACCAAGTTATTGTACTTTGGCTCTACTCTGTTGCCTGGGTCCTCTAAGCAACCACTGGAAGCACAAAACCCCCCAGACCAGCCTGCTACCACGAGCTCAGATGCAGCACGAGGATGCAAAGGTGTGGAAGAAAGACGCAAGCACAGGAATGAGAAGCCGAGTATTTTTTCTAATATATTTATAGTTCCTGGTTTTGGTTGCATTTGATGTGGTAAATCCCAGAGAAAACTAAGGAGAGGAAGAAAAAGAAAAAACAACACCCCACATTCTGCTTGGTTACTTTATTCCTGACAAAAAATCTGGAATATTTTTTCTGAGGGTTGGTGTACCATGAGTTTTCTGTTCTGCTCTCTCTGACTATTGACAAAAGAAATCATGCATGTTGTTAGTTAAGAAAGTAATATTCTTTGTCTTGCTAACAGACGACTTTAGTCCTACAATGATGGGTCAAAAGGTTGCACACTGACCTGCAAAGGGAAAAAAAAAATCTCCCATAAAACTAAATGTCTTTCAGAGTTACAATTATTTGCAATTATCTAATTCAGCATAAAAGGCAAACATGATGTCACAGGGTCTTTCATACTATAAAAGGCTCTTTTTGTGAAAGGCCTTTGATCCCTACTAATCCACACGCCAGGTATTGCTGATTTAATTGCCTGAAATGTAAATATAATTTACTGAACAGATCTTTGTGCTAATTTTATTTATTGCAATTGTTTTTTAATGGATTTTTTTCGCACTTGAAAGTGTTCTTGTTGCATTTCTATAATATTTTAATGAGCTCTACATAGATCCTTTTAATTATATAGAAAAAGTAATAACCAATTTGAACGTGATAACATTTGCTTAGAAACACATGCGATGGAGGGAACAGTACTGACTTCATCACGTGCACCGTTGTGTGTGTCTGTGTGTGTGTATGCACGTGTGTTCTGCAGGAAAATGAATTATATCTTCCTGAATATGTCTCAGGAGTAAAATTTCTCACATTTAAAACATATGCAGGCTTCAACTTTTAATCCCTGTTGAAAAAATGAGGTAGTTTATGCTATTGATACAATTTTTTTTCTTAGACCTCCTGCCCTTTCAGTTCTTTTAATTCTTTATCATCTTATTTCTTTTGGAGCCAATAGCATACCTGTACTGCCAGACAAGTGTAGCGTAAAGAGAAACGGAAGTTGATTTTGCATGGCAAAAACTTCATGTAAAATCGATGTAGCTAATTCAGGGCTACGTGTGTAAAAGAAAGAGCAAAAAGAAAATGAAAATCCTGAAAAACAGTGAACAAAAGTTTCTAAAAATTGTTTCCTACAATCTCCCCTGCATACCGCGCAGCTACCGGCTATAAAGCTTCTCTCCTATGAAAAGGGAGCTTCAGCAGTGTGAATATTTCCTCATCCACATAAGGATTTCTTGGTAACCCTAGTGAAACGAAACAAAAGGATACTAGCTTAGATGCAGATGCAGAAAGCTTAGATGCCTTTTAATGATACATGGTATTTTAGTATTACCAATTAACACGCATTCTTCGCACAGGAGTCTAAAAAATAAGCAGAAAGCAATAAGAATGACTTTACCACACTAAAAAACTGAGCAAAGATTTACACTAAAATTACAATCTGAGCCTAAACAATGACAGTCGTTGTCTTGCAATAACATCTGAAAATTGAGAAGTTGCTGGCCTGAGGTGAATCTCAGGGCAGTGAACACAACCAACTTTCAAAACATTATTAGCTAACATCAATAACTCTATCTTATTAAAATCTCCAATGATAGCACACGTAAAATCACCTTTGTTAATGGAATACAAATACGCCTTCCTCACTGCACTGAAATCAGGCTAACTAACTCTTGCCTCCGAAAACATCGCAAGCAAGTAAGGGGGTTGGAAGAGAAGGGACTCAAATATTAACACTGGTCAATGACATTAGTGTTAGAAAAGAAAGGAAAAGAAAGAAAGAAAAAGAAAAAAAAAAGAAAAGAAAAAGAAAACTCCAATTAGAAGTATCCTGGGGTTATTAGAGATAACTCTGCTCATATCCAATTAAGATGAAAACCATTTTGCCAGTTTAATGTGCCACCTCTGGCAGTTTTGGTTTATTAGTTTTATCAGACTTCAGAACTGAAACTCACAGTGATATGTATGCTGTGTACTGGAGAGATAAATGTTAAGGCTTAGAGATTAATTAGTATAGAATAAGATGCTTGAAACATTGTTCCTTAACCATGGGCATTGTGCAATTTCCCGGGGAAAAATACTCCTTTTCTGAGGCATTCCCTTCAAAGGGTTACTTTGGATATTGTGTCAGGAAATTACCTACCTGGAACAAGGAGATGTGTGAACTTGCTTTGCTACCCGTAAATGCAGCTGTATCAGATACACGGCTAACCCAACACAAAACCACCTTTCCGTGCTATTTAGAAGATGCTAACCTCAGATCAAAAGCTGAGAGCAGGGCGGTTTGGGTGGTGGACTCTCTCCACCCTTTGGTTCACCTGTTGAGCTCAAGATTGTTTCAGTTTTGCCAGTTCTGTCTCATTTGGGGAGTGTGGGGTATCAAAGAAGCAAATAATTAAAAAAAAAATCAAACGCACCGTTTGTTTTAACATCTGGTGTTTCATCAGCAAATGTTATAAGAGAATCCTCATGTAAAGGCTATGAAGCAAAAGGAAAATCTCCTACAAAATATGGAGCAGGACCTAAGAATAGAGATTAGATGGAGAAAAAAAATGGAATCTGGTTATTGTGGAGATGAAACCTCATGATTGCTTCCATACTGAATAATCACCAGAATAACTGTAAAATCACCAGAGTAACATCTGTGCTATAGAGGCCTCTCAAGACTAAGAAGTTGGGGCAGCGTATTTGTACAAAGCAAATTCTTCCTCTAAAAGGACGAAACTCTCCTGCAGCATTTCCACAACTTCCTCCTCTGGGTGGATCAAAAGTAGCTTTTATTAATCCTACTTCCTAACCGGGATAAAATTAGCAAGTTTGAATGAAATATGGAAATTCAGAACAGAAGTCTTTCCTATTTTTTTTAACTGACAATTTTAAGCCAAAGAAAGTACTGAAGATTGTTTGAGGTCCCATTAATCTAAAATGTGAAACACAGCTCGGTTCTTAATTCTGTTCAGAATAAATGCCCACAATGATCTGAAAACCAACTGAAAAAGTCCTATGCCAGGTATAGAGAAGCAAATGGTCTTTTTCAATGTCTGTTTGCAGGTACTATATCAACCTCCTTGACTCATTTAAGTTGCAAATCTCAATTTAACAGTGAAAGAGTTGAGAAGAGTTTGTTACAGTTCTCAAGAAATAGCTGAGAAATAGATTTTGACATCTTGATGAGGCAATCTATTTGAGAATTTTAATTGGTTTAATCAAGGTGAGTTATAACAATGTGATTTTAAAAAAAAAAATCAAAACGCCAACCTAGTCCAAGATGCTAGCGTTATGAAAAACATACCTCTCAATATCAGGGTATACGATGAATACAGAATTATGGAGTTCACACAAGTAATGTTCATGCCCAAGATGGACTATAAGAAAGTTTACTGGTTTTCTGGCAGCGATACCTTAAATTCGATTTCAAGAAATCATGAGCAGTGAGGTTTCTTATAGACCACTGCAGCTTGAGAAGTAAACACATTTATATATATAAACATAGACATATGTGTTGTTATTACATTTCCTTACTACAAGTTCTACTTCATGTATTTATTTGTACTTTATTTCCAGCATTTTAAAAGAATTTAAAAGTCTACCACAGGACGGGTGACCAACTATAGTGCAGTTCTAATCCCACTACAGCCAGAAATTTTCTCTATGGGCTGGAAAAATGGAATCTAGAACAATAAAACCAAGACAACATACAGCAGTCTAATTATGACACAGTACTTTTAAAAATTTTAAATTATGAGTATTGACACTGCATATTTCATCAGTGACTTGTTAATGTTCTGATTATTGCTGCTGCTCTTATTTTGTCTTATTTTTGATTAATACAGGTCCAAAGTTTGAGAAACACTTTCACGAGAGCATTTCCTTTCCCTGTTAGCAGAAAAACAATATCAAATGCTTATAATTTCATTGCATTTTTAATCAATACTTTTAATAAATAAAATGGATTCTCCAATATCAAATTAACAAATAAAAGCTTTCATCCTGGGATCACTTTGTATATTCTTAACTCAGAGTATCTGAAAAATTAATTTCAAGATTGAATTCATCACACTTATTTTCGCCATCACTATTCATTTCACTGTAGAATAGGCTGCCCCTTCTTCACAGCCACAAAAAAAAAAAAAAAAAAAAAGCCCTGAAAAATATCTCTGCTTGTTTAGTCACTGTGATTAATCTAGTTGAAGGTACATGAACAAAAAGAGAAGGGTCTTGAAGTCAAAAGGCCCACAGAGTAGCTGAATCTCTGATTGACTTCAAGCAATGTATCCAATTAATGTCCTCCTTCTGCTGAAATCCCTACAATAGTTTCCCTATTTCTCAATCTATTTCTCTCTGAAAGAGTTTCATGTCCACCCACATATAAGGCCCATAATTTGTGGCTAAATGGCAGCTGCAGCTCAGCGCTGGAGGCCTTTCCTCAAATTGGTCTTTAATTGGTATAATCAGGAGCTTGAATTATTGGTTCAAGCAAAGGAAAAGTATTCATTCTAACCAACAGGATCGCTCTCTCTTTTTCTTTTAAATTAGCAATAAATTAATGACTTTTCAAGATGTTAAAGAGAAACTAAAACCTATGCACAAAAGATGGGATTCATTAATAAAAGCCAGTCGGTTTCATTCTCGTTAGGGAGAAGAGCATTTAGGCAGCGACTTAGTCTTAAAAAAAAAAAATAGCTAGGGAGAAGCAGTACAGACTTGGGTGGGTACAATTGAAAATCAAGATAACTTGAACCGTGACCTGAAGAGATCATCAACCTAAGAGGACTTTGGACTGGTTTCCTTTATCCCATACAGCCTCTTTTCTTTTGCAAATTCTGCTGAATTGTGACAGGTTTTTTTGTTTGGGTTTTTGGGGTTTTCTGGTTTGTTCGAAAATGTCAGGCACCATCTTTTAATCCTTAAATGTAGCTTGATAAATTAATTCCAGAAACTGAATGCAGTTGAAGGGCAGGAATTGGATCAGCCATTCCTATTATCCTGAAATGGACTCTGCTTCAAAAGCAAGCTCCTGTAAGGGCTCAGGTTGTGTCCTTCCCTCTGTTTATTTAGTGCCTGGTTTTAACCAAAGAACTCATCTTGATCGGAGCCTTTGGTCTTTAAAAACTTTCATAAATATTTAATGTCTCAAAATCATCTGCTTTTGTCAGAAAGCCAGAGCATATATATGTTGTAATCCAAGATTTCTGAGCGCTGTATCCTTTTCTAATAACCATGGAGTATTGATAAAATCAAAAAAATTATGTTTATAAAAGGCAGAGCTCATCACCTCCTCTAAAGATTTGTAAGCAGAGAAACTGCTTTCCTTGGCCCTTGATTTGGGATAGAGTACTTAAAGTGGTGACACAGGAAGCATTCACTAGTAAATGCAATGTTAATGCTGTGGACAGCAGAACCATGGCCTTGATCTCCTACGTCAAAAGCTACCTACCTAGCAAAGGTCAGAAGAAGAACTCAAAAGAGTTCCCATTGCTTCAGCAAGTGGGGAAATTGCAGCATTTCCCTTCTTCCTAGGACCACCAGCAGGGAATAGGGCAGCTGTGAGATCCGTTCCTGCCGGAGGGCTAGCAAGTAGAGTTGGAATCCCTTCCAGACTCACCTGTCAAGAAAAAGCGTGAGTGTACAGCAGTTTGCAGCAACACAAGGACTTTGCAAAAGACAGGACTTTACTATTGCTGTTCAACATGCCCAGAAAGCTTTGCAACATCTAAAGAGTTAATAGACACCTGCAACATCTGCAGCGTTAATATTTTCTGCCGCTTCACAGAAAGTACAGTTCACACACTTCCAGTTTGGTCTGGATCAGGGACAGAGACTCAAGAAAGAATAGCCATAAAAGGTCCCATGTTCTCAGATACACTTGCCCTTTAATTGTCATCTCCTCCAAATTAGCTAAGCATAAGACCATCTCATTTTCTTGCATGGAGATGATGGAAAGTAGAAGAGAGCTGCCCCATGCTCCAGCTATGTGGAGCAATGGAAGTCATAGAATCGTAGAAAATTTTGGGTCGGAAGGGACCTTTAAAGGTCATCTAGTCCAACCCCTCTGCAATGAGCAGGGGCATCAACCTAGAGGCAGGGTTTGCTCCTCCTCCTATCCCGCCGTGATCTTACTCCTGTGAAGAGATCTGTTATGCTCAGGAGAAGCAGAGGCCTTGTGTCAGGAAGTCTTCAGCTACTGCTGCTGCAGACTTCAGCAGTGAATTGGAGCTACCATCCATTTGCTGATTATATTGGACAAAGGAATCAAAATCACTATCTACAGCTGAGTCATGTGCTCTTTTAGTTTCCCCCTTTGGAAGAGCAATTTTTCAACCACTTCTTGCCAGGTCTCAATCAGAGCCCTTCTTAGTTGGAATTACGACAAATAGGAAAATAACGGTGCTTACAGCATTCAATTATCATGACTAAAATATTATTGTTGTCTCTCTTGGCCCTGACATGGGGCTAGAATTCCTTAAGGTGACATTTCCAAGGCACAATGAAACATGTTTTACATGAGATTCCTTAAAACCCATCAATTATGCATGCTACAAGAACTTGTTATTGTACTCTGAGGACATGATCCAAACACCAGTTGTGGTTATTGGAGATCCACAAGACTTGGATCATATCCTAAATCAACTGTATGGCCAGCTATCAAAGTAATAGGTTTTTTTCTTCATTTTCTGACTACAGTCTTTAAAGGTTGAATCTTCCTCCTTCACTGTCTTAAAAATACCAATAAAATCTCTCACTTTATGAATATTTTTACTTTTTTTTCTACTTGGATAGATTAGCTAAGCTTTTTTAATTTGATCATTTCTATATTAAACAGTGTGTGAGTGCATGTGTATGTGTGTAAGTAATCCCCAAATATGTTTGTAAGGTCTCAAAAAAAACCCTTTAGTTTTACTCTTCTCTATCTTTTCATTAATTAAAAGCAGGATACTCAGTATTAAACAAAGTGAAAACCAGGTATTAAGAGCATTAGCTACATAAGTAATATAAAGCAGCTTGGTACATGTCCTTTTTTCCCCATGTTTCATTAGAAGTCAGATTTCTGCAAAGGGATGTAGCATCCTTCCATTCAGTGGAGTCTGACTGACTTGCTTCAGGTTTTCTCCATTCACATGTTACCACCAGGAAATTATTTACAAGCCTCTTATCAAAAGTTCTTTTGATGTCCAAGAGAGTTGTGAGTTATTTTGACGCAGCCCTTCCGCATTCACCACCTTGTTATAAAAGTTAGAAAGATTGGCAGAAAAATACCCAATAAGAGAGGAGTTTAGTTAATGCAGTGGATTAGCTACTGCTTTTTTTTTCCTTCTCCTCCCTTTTTGAATCTGAATATTTAACACCAAGGGAGAAACCAGTCCTGTTTTTCGGCTGGAATAACAGCAGTTTCTGTTTCTAACCTGGGAAGAATGTGATGGGGATTGAAAAGCACCCCTGTCCTATTGTTAGATTCCCCCAGCACTGATCCTTGCTTTTAACATCATAATGAAGGATGCTCTTTAGTGGATTATCTTGAGAAGGGATTAACTCCTTCAAGACTTCTTAGGAGGCAAGGTGTTTTGAGCCCTAAATACACACCAATTGCCTGCTTAACTTTTCATCTTATTTTGAAAACTGCCCAGCTGGAATTCAAATTCTTTTCCATAGAGCTGAATTTTCTTAGTAGCAAAGTTTGAGACAGGGGCAGCAGATGCTAAAAATAAATACTGTTCATTTAATCGTGTGCAGCCAAATGTTTCGGATACTTTGCCGGAACAGGCATGGCAGGATAAGACTCAATCAAAACTTTGCTGAAAATTCAGCAAAGCTTTAAATTCTGTCTCTGTTACTCGGGCACAGGAAATAAGTCTCCATGGCCTAACCTCTCTTATAAGGCTTTCTTTTTAACATGACAGATAGACATAACCTAGACAAAGTACACTCCATGACACGCATATAGAATTATTTTTTAATTTGTATTAGTATATCATTTCTTTAAAGAATTGATAGGGCTGCACATGGATGTGCCTTGTGACATTTATGCTATAACAGACATGCATGTACATCCACGCAGATGTACACACATAGAGATACACACACCCATCAACCACTCACAACCCTATTAATACATGCACATATATATCTATATCTGTATATAGATATATGGGATTTGACCGCTCTACCTTGGCTTTCAACATCATCATTATCAGCATTGTTTTATGACACATTTGCTGTAGCATACAAAATGCCTACTACAAAAAAAAGCACTGAAAAGAGGACTAATTGCTCTACAATTTATAATCAAATGACTTCTTCAACCTATGCTTCTTTATCTTAATAACCATTCATTTGTGTCTGCCTAATTTATTGGAAGTGAAATCTTGTATTTGTTCCACGTTCATCTTATCCCTCAGCTAACCTTGTCTCCATTATTAACCTACTCCATTGTTTCGTGTTCCACTTGGCAGGGAAGAAGGGAGATTCCCCCAGTTTTTCATCCTTTCTTGTTACTTTTCACTTTACTAAAAACTTGCGTTCTTCTAGGCCTGAAATATAAAAACACTTCTTTTTCTTGACAAGGGTTGGGTTTTTTGTTGTTTGTGCAGGACTGGTTGAGGGGATGGGGATATGAAGTATATTTTTCACAGAAAAACAGAAGAAACTTCTACTGTTTTGGGTTTTTTTTCCCTTTTAAAGGAGGGAAATTCTCAGCTTTCCTGTTTTGCTCCCCCTGGTTTTTGTCCTTTCCTTTTGGAACTTTCTGCAGCTACAACATAGATAATTTGCAACTTCATACACAAGTTTTTTCAGTTGGATTACCCAGCCTGGTATATGAAAAAGAGTTTTCTACCAAATAGATGATTCTGAGGGCAAGTGAGTTTTCTCCAATTTTATCAAATGGAGAAGATCCAGGTGCACTCTTATTGTGAGCTAAATGAAACACCCTCTTATTCATTTTTGCAATAATAACTGTATTCCACAGGCTATGCTTTAATTGTAAATAATCCCCCACATTCTTTCAGTGTAAACTCTTTAAGGAGTCATGAATTTTATTTATACTCTCTCACTCTTTGAGAGTCTTTTGTTTATTTGCTGTTTAGTTCTTTGTGAAATAACACTCCCAGAAGAAAATCCCCCTCTCTGCTTAAGGAATTAGCCCAGAGACAAAAGCATGAAATTCTTTAAGCCTTGTTTTGTGCTAAGAGAAATGTTTGACATTTCTGTGGAGAGGTGTTTAGTTTGGATTCATTAGGTCTTAGGGACTCTTTTCTCTTTTTTGGCCTTTCAGTTTCTGTCACTGTTTTTTTTCTGTGTTTGGTAGACTGAAGAGAATTTACCAATGTGTAATTAGGTTTCCTACATTTGAATAGCAAAATCCAGTTGTGTTTTAAATAGGCGAGCTAAGCATTGCCCTCAACCAGCAGGCCCAAACCTGAAACCTGCTTTGTGAGCGGACGAAAGAACGGCAGAAGGAAGAAAAAGGCTTCCCCAGCGTTACTTAATGCTTGAAACAAACACCAATAAGGCTCCACTGGTGCAACTCCATCGGTTGTAGTAAAGGGGGAAGCCGTGGTCTTGAAAAACACAGAATTTCCCTTAAAACCGGACCGTAGAACGGTAAAGCCACGTATGCGGCGAGTGACACGGTGTTGCGTCCTCCCTCAGGTTTACATGGCTGGAAACTTATCAGCATAAATTGATACTGCGTAATATTACTTTTAATGGTATATAACAGCTTTATAAATAAGTTCCATCAAATCAGAATCGTTAGCTCAGCCTGGCATACTTCAACAGTTTGTCAGAAGCGACACACCAGATGATCCAAGGGCAAAAATACATGGCAAATACGCCTAAAGTTGCATAGCACGGAACTTTTATTTCAGTGATGAAACACAGGTAAAGCCGATAGGAGGAAAATGGGACTGCAATTCTAAAACAAAAAGAGTAAATCGCGGGTTTGTAATAAGAGATGAAGAGGAAGCCGGCGGCTGAAACAGCTGGTTTGACCGTGTTGAGCTGTTTGTGTCGGTACTAGCACTGGGCTGCTTTCTTCTGAAAATGGCAGAAAGGAATGTGCTGGCGATTTTGAATTTTTTTCTTCCCTGATTCTTATCGAGGTATAAAATCATCCCAACTGATCTCTCCTTAAACAGTTTCCATTTTCAAGCAGTCAGCAAATTTCCAGTGAATAAGGTATTTTCTTTTTACAAAATCCCAGCAGACTACAATTTGAAACCGTGTTCTTAGGCAAAGCTGTGTTTGTAGGTAAAAACAGCCTGAAGTTGTCCACTGAGGCTGTGCAACATAGTGGAAAACCAGAAGGTTAAAGACCAAGCAGAGTACAAAAAAAAATCAGTCCTAGAGTACACACATGCTGTCCCCTGGACATTAACATGGTGGTTTTACCAAATTTATTTTTGTGCGGAAGCTTTACCTCATTTCTCAGTCCTCCTTTTTAAATGTAAATAGGCTGTTAAAGAACATTTTTAATAATGAGTCCCCTACTTATTTAACCATTTCATTTAACATTGCCCAGATTTATTGACTGTCAGAGCTTTCTTCCTTTTCTGTTTTCGCTGGGACTTCCCTTCTGGGTGAGGAGTGTCACTGCTGAAAAACAATGTTATTTAGCTGGCTTTTCAAAGCTACAATAGTTATGAACTCTAGATCGTTTTTTGTTTACTAACTGACTGCTGCCAAATGCAGCCAATTCATCTGGTGGAAAGACTTCATGCAATAGCTCGCAAATCTGGAATATTCTTCATTGGTATATCTGGCAGTAACCACCTGTTGCGATGCCAAACATACAGTGTGAAACATATCTGGATGTTGACAGACTTCAGCTTCATTGCGGAGCATCACTGCTATAGCATAAAAGTTTGCTTTTCTGCCTTTCAAATATGCTGAACACCTGCTCCTCTCATTGTTTCCCTATTTATTATTGCTTTTTTGTCTTTAATTCAAGTCATAGTTGTGTTTTCTGATTGATAGAAGAGCTCTCTGGAGTCTTTCCACTGACTTCAGTGGTTTTGATACTGGTCCCAGAGGTATAGGTGCCTGGGCTTTTTTAGCTACGTATTATTTGCATAGCCCTCTGCCTGTATGTACTGATAGGCCATTTAAGACATTACAATTTCCCCCTTAACACAAGCACAGATCACCTAGAGCCCATGAATCCTCTCCTTGAGGAATAAAAGATGCTGAAGGAAGCTGTTGAGAAGTAGCAACCAGTTACTATGAGGCTGGATTTCACCATAAATGTCCTCTTTTCCACCCAAAACTTTCACCTTGGCAGAACTTGAGAGCTTTGGAAATTTATTTAGGATTTCCATAAATCTCACAACTATAAAGCATCCGGCAGTCCCAGCCATGGCCAATACACAGTGATGCCCTGTGTGCGCACGGCAAACCTGAGACCTTTTGGATGGATACATCAGATGTACTGCATATGCTCAGGTCTTCTGTCAGCAAGCGTGCACAGGAATCTATAAGCAAGCGCTTCTCGGAAGCCTATGGCTGCCAAGAAAAGCCACTGACAAAAACGTGAGAGTATGCGGACTTCTTTTCCCCTTTCCAGCAAGAAGCCCTTACAAGGGAGACTCAGGAAGGGACGTGACACTTGCCCTGCTGTCATACCCAGAGCTCCACGGCGGACTCGGAACACTTACTGCGTATGTTCCTGATGAAGAGAATATTAGGATTTCCTCTTTAAAAAAAAAAAAAAAACCACACACACACACACAAATGTTTGTTCCTTATTGTTTTTGTTTTAAGACAATTTGATGTTGAAAATATTTTGGTCCTGAAATAGGTCAAAGGCAATTCAGTCCTGCCTGATGCATTCTTTCCGCTTCTGTCAGCTGTGCTATTTCTTACATGATGCCACGAGATCCTCCTATTTGATGGGGAGAAGAAGGACATAACTCCTTGTGGATGAAGTCCAGCCCTTAGCAGAAAATGGGAACACAGGGAGATGTGGTCTGTGGACTACCTTAAGCAGGCAAAGTTTCTGTATGGAAAACATGGTATCTTGGGTCTGCTGAGGGGTAGAAGTCCTAGCTGGATCCATTAGTACTACTTCCTAGAGATTCAAATTATTCCAAAGCCCTTTTCAGAGAATGTCTTACAATTCTTATCAAACTTGGGTTCATGCGTATCAGCATCCTTTTAGACAACTCAGTGCATGTTTATGCTCATAGCACCACTAAAACAGCAGTGTGTTAGGATGCAAAACTAAAACTTAAGAAACTAGTGCTGATATATTGTAACGCCATCATGCAAACAGAAGGTGTAACACCAGCTAAAGCAATATCCTTAGTTCTTTTTTGTAATTTAAAAAATATGAACAACTGATGATATTCAGTTTATATACGGAAGGAGGCAGGGGCCTGTTTCATTAACCTCAGTAAGTTTTGGATTAATTTTTCGTCTCACGTTCTCCAATTTTTTTAATAATTATTACCATTAGGGAGGGGAAAAAATAAGACAATATCTTTAGACATAAAAGAAATCAAAATTTCATTATTTTTCCTGTATTTCCTGTACTCCGACATTTCCTGTAAGGCAGTAGCCCATTCTGACAGTGCCAGTAGTAGAACTTTTAGAAAAGGTGCATAAAATCCTGGATAATTATGGAGTGAATTTCCTCCTTAACTCTATTAGTCAGTAGTTGGCTTCTGTCCTGAAGCATAATTGTTTATATCCCTAACGTATGGTTTCATCCCTTGTAATGTAACTGTGGATGGTCTCATTATCCATATAAGTGTTTAATAAATCCCTTTAATCCCGCTAAACTCATGCCTCAAAGATACTGTATTTTGTGGCAGTGAGTTCCACATGTTAATTAACTACTACATAAGAATGATCCTGAGTATAATTTTGGGAGAATTTTCTGTTAGAAGGTTCACATACATTCACTTTGACACCAGTCATTGCTGTTTCTTCTACTTTTGTAATGATACCCTAGTTAATCAATCAACTAGTAAAAAAATAGTGTTTTCCAAACAGTTAATTTTAATTGGGTATTTTAAAGCATTCACAGAAAATGGACGCTTGCTCTGTCTTCAGCAGAGATATCACCAGAGACCAGAATTGCTCTTATCTGTTTCATGCACAGAAACACAAATAGGACCTGTGAGCCCAGCAAAGGTGGGGTGTGACTTCTCAGATGCTCAGCAGATGCCCCAGGAGAGCACCAACCTGCTTTTTGGAGAGGCAGCATCTCCCAATTCCTTGGCAAATTTCACCTCCAATATTGGGGTACAAAAGCCCAGCCCAGAAGACCATCCTGGACAGGCTGCTGACCAGTCTTCTGCCTAAAATCATCTCTTCCATGATCTTGAACCAGCACACCCTGTTCTGGCGATGATCTTTCACCTCCAAATTGCAACACAATATTCTCCGGTCATCACACCTCTTAAAGAAGATGACATGTACCCAAAAAAAACTTTAGAGCTTATCAACTTCATATTTACTAGATCTGACACCACTGGACAAATCTGCAATGTCTTTAGGACACGGATCTATTTTGGGAAGAGAAGGACACAGGGTGCTGGGCTCCAGCACTGCGCCCTGCTCTGGCACCCTCCACCTCTCCTTTCCCTCCTCTCAGGAACTACCATTTTCTTTTCCAACCCAAACCTTAACCCTCCTATGAAACTAAATTATTTCAAAGACTAAAGATGAAAGGTAGGCTCTATAAATGGCGAAGGCTGTGATATCTAAGGCACTCAGATGTACTGGAAAGCACATAAACTGATTTCTAAAAGAGGATTTGCAGACACCAAAAAAAAAAATTGTTTGGATATTTGTGCAAAGAAGTAAAAATTCTTCAGAAGCTCCCCAAAACATGCAGATTGCTCCTTTATTGTTACTGAAAGCAGTTTATTTATACCTTCCATTCCAGCACGGGCCATAGCTTTTTAATGGGAAAGAATTAAATCTAATGTTATATTTTCCAACAATTTAAAATGCTGTTCCTGCTTTTATCCATATACCAGCTCTTATGACTCAATAAAATTTTGGGGTGCTGTTTTTTCCGAGGTGGACAACATAGAAAAATAAAATATTCTATTGACAAGATAGAGAGGATCTCTGGGTACTGTTAGCAAAATCAAGCCTACTTTTCCATAATGGGAGTCAGATCTGAGGGGACTGTAAGGTTTTATTTGAGGATATTGTTTTCATTATCATTTGCTGGTTTTCTTTTGTTGCAAAATGGACTATTTTCTGAAGTTGGCTGTCACTTTTGAAATGGAAATCATGATGAATTATGGCACATTTTCCTTGCTATGCTTTATCAAGCTCATTAGAGATGATGCATGGTCTGAAGTTAACGCAACAAAAGACGAAAAGCAACATAGGAGGCTTCTCTTTCTTATCACTAATGTTTACATATGAAATGAAATCATCCTGTTCCACTTGTTGCACTCGATGGCCACCTCTTACGGGCATATTGAACCCTCTCACTGCGGCTGCAGTTTTCCTGTAATTAGAATACAAACCCACGCAGCAAAATTTTAAGGGCGTAAGTTATCCCAAGACTTTTGTTCCTCATTGTCACTATCGCATTCTAGATCCATTTTGACAAGGAATACATATGCCAAGAAGCTTTTCATACTTTTACAATGTTAAATGCAGAGAAATATGAATTTGTTCTGGAAGAGGAAGTTTTGCAGAGTGAATTTCCACTGAAATAACAATCTAACAAAAGATGTTTTCTGAGTCTCATAGATGCTCATGCATCTTATACAACAAGCCAAGACTTTCATCCAAAAACTAAACAGCTGTGGTGTAGTTTTCAGGCACTTAATATTTGCATAAACACATTTTTTCTTTTGCAACTTGAATCAATCCTTATATCAATAACAGAACAACCTTCCAAACAATTGTTTGAAGGGAAGAATTCAGGAAGCTTTTCAATATTGGAAGGAGTTTTGCTTATATATTTTGGAGTAACTCTAATGGCTGGAAAAGTTGGACACTATTTAAACTAGCTGGAAACGTTTGCTAGAAGTGCTTCCTTATACGGGCCCTGATTCAGAAAAGCACTTAAGCACATGCTTAACTGTTATCACGTGTTAAAGTGCTTTTCTGGATAGGGATCCATTCTTAAATTGTAGGCAACAGGACTAATCCAAACACTTCTAAAGAGGCCAGCGAAATGATGTTCTTTGATTTCACTGGACCTTGTCTGACCACTCACAGACTATCAAATCGATAGCCCAGTGCTAAAATATGATACTGGAAAAATGGGGAAGAAAGTTAAAAAGGAGCGTGGAAAGGCAAGCGCGCTGTCAAAGAAAGAATGGCTGTTACTGGCAAGGTAACTCCTCATTTGAAAGGCAAGCCCCTTGTATTTTGGCTAAAGTGCATCAACTACTACAGTGCCCCATGACTATCTATTGTAATTCTCCGCAGGCTGACAAACCAGCATTTAATCCAGGAAAAACAGAATTTAATTGCAAAAACATGCTGGAGCTTGTAAAGCAAAAACATGTATCTAGCCACATTGAGGTGCTGCAGTTTTGAAAGCCATCTTCCAGCTTGTTCCTTCTGCACAGCGAGGAGATGGCATTGAAAAGACTCAAGACTCTGCTACCTGTGGCCTTTGCTTAAGGCAGCTAGAAAGAAGGAGAGAGCGTGCTGCACTTTTCTACTCGTTTAGGTTGTAGCCACATTTTCCAAGCTCTGCTCCAAAATGAAGTGAGACTATTATTCTATGCAGTCACTGCTGTGGTTTTATTTGAATTTACGTTTGCCTTTGTAGATCCCTGAAAATAAAACAACTCGAAGTTGATGAAAATGGGGGAAAGAATCTTGTTTGCATTGGACTCGTTAAATGTGCAAAAACTGCGTGGCCATCCCGATAGTTAAATAATGGGAGGAAGTGCGTGACGAGGAAGCCAAGAATATTTTTTTATCTGCTCCCCCTTCTAATTCAGAATCACCATGAGCCTCCTACAAATCCATTAACTTGCCTTGGTTATGTCTAGACTGTGGGGATAAAGCTTTGCAGTGCAACCCACAGGCCTGACTCAACACCTAGCTGTGCTAGCCACCCCTCCCCGTCTGAGCACTCAGGTCTCCTTCCTAAGGAAACCAAAATCCTTGGGGAGAAAGAGCCTGGCTTTTGCCCCAGCACAGGTTTGGGATGTGGCCAGGGCATGCACCTGGACCCTGGAAGCC
This sequence comes from Phaethon lepturus, assembly GCF_000687285.1. NCBI lineage: Eukaryota > Metazoa > Chordata > Aves > Phaethontiformes > Phaethontidae > Phaethon > Phaethon lepturus. The sequence goes on from NW_010538433.1 coordinate 22,853, forward strand.
GGGAAGTATCTGCAAATCTCACAATTCAAATATACCCTTAGTTTCTCTACCTGTAAAATGGGCACCAGAGCTCTCATCAGAAGTCAGGAGTTCTCATCACCTGTCAGAAGTATTGAGAGGTTTATTTAATTAATGTTTATCATAGTGATTCGAGATGCCAGATGCTACAGTGCTGAGCGCTCTCTATGTCGCTACATCAATAGCTAAAGAGAAGGGAAGACACTAAAGACATGCAAAGCATCCTTAGCTTCTTGCTGATGCAAATTACTGCAAGTAATTAAGAAAAACACTACAAAAGAAGGCAGCAGAAGCGAAACCTTAAACATGAGGAAATAATGACTTTTTTTGAATTTAAGTGAAAAATTAATCAACTAATAAAAAGAACTTAGCATATTATAAGCTAACTCATTCTTTTATAATTGAAACACATGGGCTCACCTCTAAATTGCTATGAGAACTAACAAAAAATATTACAATAGTTTTATTTCTTTATACCTATCATGTAGTGTAATCATCATTTTGCGTCTTTGTGCGCGTCTCTGAAGAGTGAAAGTTGCTAAATACCGATCTGCAGAATCAAGCTACCAAAGTGCCTCCCTGCTCAGCAGAGAAGATCTCGTCTGGCTGGGAGGCGTCATCTGAAATGCTCAGAGTCAGAACTTCCGCCAGGGTCGGGACTCAGCTTTTCTTATTGATCACCTACTGCATCGTGCAGACACATTTTGCAGGCCTAAAGGATCCCGTGAGGACAGATAGATGTATATATAATCTAGATAGTACCAAAAAAAAAAAAAAAAGGGGAAGCATGTGTTCTGTGCAATGTTTTTCTTGGGGGTCCTTTTTGGTGTCAGGTGGGTGTCTTGCGCCACGGTTTCAACCCCAGCATCAGTGGCCTCCAGCTTCTCTTGGGACGTTTCCAAGCACTGCTTAGCCTCCCCTTCATCACAGCATCAGGGCTTCTTCACAGAGAGCAGTAAATCACCGTTTTTCCCTGTAATTCTGCACTCCGGCAGAGCCCCATGCACACTTGTGACAGGCCCTAATTGTGCTCAGTGATATCACACCTTAATGACTGGCAATAACCTTTGGGTTTTGTCCAGGTTGTTAATCCCTTTATAAGGGCTGTAGCAGCTGTCAGATGAGGTCGGGCATGAGTTCTGATTTTCCGCTGTTGCATTTAGAGAAATGTTTTTTAAAACTCTTGAGCAATTCTCCTTTAGCAAATAGCGGAGTCCTGATACTTCCTCACCAGCGCTACGTCGCACACCTGGAGAGGTGAGTAAAGAATGAGTATGCTTTCAGACAGTAACGTAGCGCTTGTATAATTACACGGGGATGTGTACGCTGCAAATCTATATTACACACTATAGGAGTAAGGCCAGGAGAGGCTTTAATAGGTTGTTTGTCCTAAGCACTGCTTTGAGGCAGAAGCAGATATAAACCATCCCTTACAGAGTTTGTTCAACCCGTTCTTATAAACCTTTGATACCCAGGGAGGCTGTGGAAACTGCTAATGTGCTCCAGCACGGTCAGAAAGCTTTCTAACTGGAATCCTCCTCTTGCAAATTACAGCCATTCCTAATTTCTTGTCCAGTTCTTAGCGAACATGAATAATTGATCCCCTTCCTCTTTATAACAACCGTTTAAATATTTGAAGTCTGTTATCATGTACCTCCTCAGTCTCCTCTTTTCTAGACTAAACAAAGCAAGTTCTTTCAACCTTCCCTCATAGGTCACTGTTTCTCAACCTCTCATCATTTTGGTTGCTGTCCTCTGGACTCTCTCTGGTTTCTCTGCATCTTGAAGTGCGGTGCCTAATGCTGGATTCAGAACCGCAGCCAAAATCTCACCAGAGGAGCAGGAATACATGCCGCACGCCCATTTCATCGCGGGACGCAGTCGCATCATACTGTTGACTTACGTTCAGTCTGTGGTCCAGCTCTAACCCCTTGATTCGCTTCTGCAGAACACCACTATTATCTTTGATTTTCATCCTTTCTATTGTAGCACTTTCAACTTGTCTTTATTGCATTGCAGGTCACTTCTCTAATTTAATAGAGTCATTTTGAATTCTAATCCTGCTCCAAAAGTGCTCACACCCTTCAGCTCGGTGCCATCTGCAAACTTGATAAGGGCACGCTCTATTGCACAGTCCTAGAGGTTAGTGAATATTGAACAAACCAGGCTTAGGATAAGCCCTTGTAAGATCCCTGCTGACATGACCATCCAGTTTGATAGCAAAGAATTGACATGTACTCTGAGCAAGGTTTTCCAGCTAAAAAGTAGTTATGCTTTTCAACAATCAGAGCTGGGGAGGGGACAAAATATTCAGAAACAGCAAAGAGTAAAAGAAAAGAATTTGGAGCAAGGATACTATAAGATCTTAAAAATAGTAAATTATCTTACATCTAAATGACTGTAATATGTGTTTCTTATTGTGTCTACTGCTGTGCAAGCAAAGCTTAATGTGATGCTTAGATTACTTTAATAGCTTTTGTTAATAAGGCAGTTTTCCCTGCATTTTTTTATTTCATTTTAGAATGAAAGCAGTCCAACCAGTGCAAAGGGGATAAAATCATCTCATGGTTGTATTTCTTATGTCTTTTATGTAACTTAGATATCTGTTCACTAGTAAATTGTGGAACATTTGTGCATGGAGCTGTAGATGGAACCTTAGAGAATGAAGTGCTTTAGCCTGAGCTGGGTGAAGATGCTTTCCAAAATGCAGGCTTCAGCCTAGCCTGGATTGCATGGTCCACTGCAGAAAGAGACTATTTTAGCCGATATTTTACAGCTTCTTGTCTCATTTTGTGGGGTTTCACTGTATGTCTAAGGTCCCAGGCACTAGTTACTTAAATCTGCAAGAGAAACAGTCTGTGGCTGCTGGTTTGGATGTCAAGAGTGAAACCTGTATGAAATGAGATGATGAGCGTCACTTAAAGATTCTTACAGACTTTGAGTTACATGGAAGAAAGAGTATATTTCCCCTTCTCCTTGAATATTCTATTGATTTAGCCCTTTTCTTCTTGTCAGTAGTGTGCTTAATAAAAGAGCTGATTTTCTACCCTGACCACAGGTCTGAGAAGTCAATTTGTTTCAGTAGATTTGATTACTTCCAGCAACCTACCTCAGAAATTCACGGCATCCAATGAATTTCAGTTAAACACATCTTGAACTATATTTATAGCATGCAATGTCATGATTCTAGAATTAAAGCACCACTATCTAAGAAACATTTCCAGACAGGCAAAAACATAAACTTAAAATGACAAAAGTTTGGTCATCCACTCAAACATAGCCTGATTGAGAAATGCGTCTACTAAATGTAACATCTACTGATGTTCTGCTAACATGAAGACTGTGAATTGCCTTAGGAGACAGAAGTGCAGGTTTCTGTGTCCGGTCTGGAAGTCAATGAAAGTCCCTCTGCTAAAGCTCCCAGCAGGAGGCATATTTCCCCGGCTTTTCAGTTAACTTCTTGTCCTTGGTTTCCCTACCTGCAAAGGGAGTCTGAAGGTCCTCACCCATTTGTGCAGCATGCTTTTTGTGGCTGAAGATGAAAAATGGGACGTGTTAGATAGCAGACACCACATAATAGTTTAAATTAGTATAAAATTCAGGCTAGGAGCCACCACCCAGTTGTGGAAAAAGAGATGGAGCTTAATTTCTTCTGTCACACAGTTATACCGGGTTATTTGACCCCACAGAAAAGTAATAGGTAGATGATCATTCCCAGCCAAAGGTGCATTATTAATAGTGACTTTGCATGTATTTAGTTTTTGCTTTGAAAAACTAAGAAACCATAGATTTGTCTGGAGAATAGAGGAAAGCAGGAGACATTGTAAAGCCAGCTTTACATGGTGAAGCTAGCTTGCCATCGTCTTAATGTCACCTTAGGTAAGCAGAAGTCCCTTTCCTTTATTTTTTCTTTATTAGAGAAAAGAAAAATCAGACTTTCTAAACTACTGTGGAGCATATATGAGGACTAATTGGTTAATATCTTGAAAGTGTAAGCAATGCTATAATGAGTGATGGTAAGGAGCATGAAAATGTTACCAAACAAAAGAAAAAGTGGCTGAAACAGTGACATTCCAGAGACATTTTCTGGGCTCCTTCTGCTTTGAGTAACACGAACACAATCTCCCTAATCCGCCGCTCCTGCTCTGACATTCCAGCCTCATGCATAGCCATTGGCAAACTTGGAACGTGCATCCGGTGCATTTTTTTGGTTGAAATGCTACATCTGGCTTAGCTGGCAAGTGTTACTATGCCTCTAGAAAGTAAGCCAAAGTGAAAAAAAGGGAATCTTAACTACATGCAGGAAAGGATTACTGAAATATACTGTCGTCTTTGTTTCCTGGAAAACTGAAACTGCATTTATGGCCTCTGACCTTTGGAAAGATGGCCACAGAAGAAAACCAGCTACCTAAGAGTTAATGTATGCAATGTACTGTAAGTATTTCATTAATTTGCTTATTAAAAACATGAAAAGCTTTTGCCTCTTTGACACCCAAAACAAAAGGCAAGCAATTGGGAGACTTTTGACCTGAGCTTATCAGATGCCTGGTGTAATGCTGTCAAACCTTCCCCACTGCATGCAAGTAGGGTCACATTTTAGAGGTGTTTATGACATTTTAAGGTTCATAACGCCTATCTTTGTCAACACAAGAATGATGCAGGTCAACCGGACGGGTTAATGAGGCCAAGAACATAAGAAAAAACATACAAAAGAGATGAATATCTAAATTAAAAATCACAATTTAAATAACCTGTAAAGCAGACATGTTCTCCCAAAAGCTAGAAATATCACAAGTTTCTATATTTGATCATGATCTTTGGTACCCACTGGCATAATGTAGACCTGGGAGTTGACTATTTTCAATTGTAAGGCAATATTAGACAGCTTTGAAAACCTAAAGAAAAAAGTGTGAAAAACTTCTCATATTTCTTGCAATTTCCTTTCACACTTTTTGAGAGCAGGAATATAGATTGTCTTCCTAAATATCTCCATAAACAACAATTTCAATGTAGATGAAAAAAAATTTTACCAAATCACCCAAATGGCTTCACAGCGCAGTATGATCTTTTGGGGAAAAAAAACCTAGGTTGATCTTAAATTTTGCAACAAAAAATGGGCACAAGCTCAGGTCATTTAAAATTCATTTAAGAATATTTGCACCATATCCAAGCAACAGAGAAATGAAAAACAACTAACATAACACAGAAAACATTCGTAAAATCTGGAATACTTTCAAGATGTCATAGGCTACATCTACTTTCTCAAGGCAGTTGCGGCCACAGGAGCAGATCAATAGGTTGGAGCAGTTAGTACTAGGACTTCTTTATCTGCACTACAGGGAGATGGAGAGACAGGTTTGTTTTAAACTTGATTTAGCCTGGATCCCTGAACTGAAACGTCCCAGAGTGCTATTCCAAGCTTTCTGGAGGTCTAGTCATTGGATTGACCTCTTGCTCCTGCAAGTAGGAGTTGGAGAACATTTGCCACATGCCTGGATCAAACACTCCAGTTTAGTTTTCTCCAAAGAGAATCCGGCTTACGTGCTGCAAAGCCACTCCGTGAACTGAGCCTCTGCTCGGTAAATGGGACAGTCTGGGGGATTTGCTTCAGAACTGCATCACTGCTCTGAATCACAGCACTGCTGTGGATGTAAGTCATAAAAGCCTCCCAAAAGGCAATTTAAAAACAAGCATCCCAGAGGAGACATTACTGGTAATTCCTGATTCAGTGATAACCCTGTTTTTCAGGATGGAGAATTTTTCTCTAATAGCTTTATCTTCTGAATGCATATATTCTAAACCACCGGACAACGTGGCATTAACATCTAGGCAAAGTAAAGGGTCTACACTCTTTTGACTTTTCATTCCAAATTTCAGTCCACTAGGTTTCTTTCTTCCTAGTAAGCATCAGCTAAAATGTACGGGGAATAACAATATTCTTTGCGCAAACATTTTAGGGATTTTATGTGCATTAAACACACATGTATGTACATACATGGACTATACTGGAGGGCTAGGATGTATACAGCGGTATGACACGCCAACATTTTCTCTGCCGGGAAAATGTAATGGAATAGGTGTATACAGGGAGTTTTCCCACTCTACTATATCAATGCTTCTAAACATTCATGAAATGACCCCTGAATTTAAACTACTAAACACAGCAATATTTTGTTCAATCCAAATGTGTAAAGCACTCTGACTGAGGAGTGAGACTTTTCAGAAAGCCTGGGTGAAGTGTCTAGGACAGGAGAAAGCTAATGTGAAAAACAAGATGTCATGATTAAACCAAGACATATATTTTTGTGGTTTTTTTTTTTCCCCTCAGAAAACACCAGTGCTTTATGACAATTGAAAATTCAGAGAGATTGTTTTAGTCCCAGGTTCAGTGGTGGTTTCTTGGCTGATGATGTTTTTTTTTTTCCTCAAGATAAAGGCATTATTATGATGGTATTATTATAATGATTGTCTTAAAAGCTTTCTTATTCCCACCTAGCACTTTCGCAAACTCCTTCCTTCTCCCCCACCTAGCATTAGGGCGTCTTGGAATTTTTAGTATTATTTAAATTATTTGTAAGAAAAACACAATGTCATTTAATCAAGTTTTCCCTGACAGAAGTTGTAGGGGTTTTGGGCTACAATCATTGCTTAGCTGAAGAAATGCCAAAAATAAAAACAAAGACCATCTTAAAAAATAATCGTAACTTCTAGTTAGTCTGATCATATACGTATGAACTGTTTTTCAGAATCTTTTTGATGATGAAGGTATCTGTGTGATATCTTCTGAGATTACAATAGATCCACAGAGAGGGAAATTTAGCTTTGAGTTTAGGATGAGCACACACTCCTCTACCTAAATTTAGACATTCTACAGATATCCACAGAAGAGTGCAGGAAAAAAAAACAAAATGAGGAAGGCTCCCTGCCACTTCAGCCTCTCCCATAGGTCCCCAAAGCCAACTGAGGAGATTAAAGGTGGCAGCGTATCTGGTTTTAGAAGAGCTAAAAGTTAGATTTAATTTTGTCACCCTTACCTCCTGGCTTTACTATCTCCCGACGTAATATTCATCATAAGCATCTCTACACATGCATTTTATTAGCAATGACCAGCATCCCAGTGACATCTTTGGGATCATGACTAATGACTAAGATGGATGGCCACACCTTCACATGCCAAACAAATTGGTACTGGTATGCTACACTGTATTTCAAAGACACATACTAGCAATTTTTTCTAGTCAGGAGGCAGGGTCAAGCAGGTATCTATATTGATAAGCCTGACTATTCATATCTATATTTCTTAATTTCTGGTTTGATTACTGAAAATGATTGTTTAACCCAATTTTTTTATTTCGCTTTTGCAAAAAGCAAGCTCAAAGACGTGATTTTTAGTTATTTGCTTTCATGAATTTTGCATGTGCATGTGCATGTTCAGAGCGAAGCCTGAACGATATCAAACAAAGCTGACCGTCACAAAGTGAGATTAATACGGACCAGTGGAAAGGTATGGAAATTCACTGAGTTAATGGTGAAAGAGACCATATGTCCTCTGACACCTTGACTTGATGGAATGCCTCTCCATAAATGCTTCCTTAATGCATCCCGTTGTGCCTAGGTGTGGGATGACGTATGGTCTGCCTCCGTCCTTTCATGAGCTTTCGTCCCTTTCATTTACAAGCTGTGTGTTCTTATAATGAAGATTTTTCTGTTCACCAGAATATTAGAAGAGGGCAATTAGGGGTAATTGTTCAAAACCTTTGTTAGATGCACATGCAAGTCTATGAGTAATATTTGGATATTGGCAACTTTGGGAATGGTTTTGCCAGGGCCTTCTATAAATCAAAACATAACTCTCCTCCCTTCCCTTTTCTTAACGCTAAGGTTCAAAGCATTTGCAAAGATGATTACTGCTCTACAGTCTCTTTTAAGCACCCTACTCTCTGATATCTTCTGATAACAGGAGTTGCACATTTCTTTATCAGGACAAAAGCCTTTCTAGCAGTATTATTTTTATTATTACAATCATCCCCAGGCAGTTCCACATCCATAACAGTAGGGCCTAAATAAACAAGCAATATACAGGAAGACATGGTCCCTGCCTCAAAATGTTTATGATCTAATTTAAGACAAGACACAACAAGTGAGTATAACAAATGTTCAACACAGATTCAAAATGTAAACATACGGTAGATAGGAAAATGGCCATAAATTCCTCTATCAAAGATAACACCTCTCAAAGTCTCTCAGACAGTCTCTGTAACATGAAACATGTCAAGCGAAACACACAGAGGGAGGGGAATGCACATGGTGGTGTCGCTGCTGAAAATTCAAGTAAAAACTAAGGCGAACTAAAAGCTTTTCTGTGTTATTCAGGAAACACATTCAGGCCTAAGAATATAAAATATACAAATGACCGTGATTCAAAGAGCTGGGATTTTTCTAGTGTGGACACTCATGTAGAAACATTTTGTAGCCGAAGTTAAAACAATAAATAGAAAAATGTGTATGGATGCGGCTGTTCTTTAGTTTTATGTTATCTAACATAGGAAAGACATCTGGCGTGTTGGTTTTATTGTTCGTTTATTGCTTTATTGTTTTGTTTAAAAAGGTAATATTGTCTCCTTTGGATCTGGTAGTGACTATAAGCATAACAAACTGTGATCCTGTGATCAGAGCAGCGGAGCTGGATGTATGAAGCACCTAGGGAGGGACGCTCCTGACCTTGTCCATATTCAGAGCTCTTTGGGGCCATGCTCCAAGTCAGACCCGTGGGCGAAGCCAAGAGCAAGCACCTATGCTCTCTCCAGCCACCCTCGTGCCTAGATTTAGCACCCAAATATGTTCAGATGGTCGGTCCACAACCAGGTCCCGGTTCCATTCAAGGCCTCTGAAAGTGAGCATGACACACCTTATAAACGTTCCCAGCTACACCACAAGTCATTTGCTGCAATGAAACTCAAAGGTCACAGCCTAAATTGGCCTCAGGAGACAAGCTCAGGGGACGCTGCTGTAGGTACGGTACTTTGCTCCAGCAGAGTATTTGGGCCAGATGCTTCTGTGTGAGTCACCTTTGAAGGTCTTACAATAGCTGGTTGTTATGTGATCACCTTCCCGCTCCCCCTTCCCTTCGTCTAGCGAACAACCATAAGCCTCAAAATCAATAATTACAGAGTCAGCTTTACCAACAGGTAACATTCAGGCTCACAGGTTCAAAATGTAAACACGATATAAGAAGCAAAGCAGCTGTAAATTTATCTCCTGAAGATAACGCCTCTCTAAGTCCCTTACGCAGACTTAATAAAATAAAACACGCTGAACACCAAGGGGATCGCACAGCAGCCAAAACATCGTGTCGGATATATCCAGGCTGCCTGGGCTTAGCTCCGACAACGGGCAGGCTTTCCTTGGACCTTCCCACGCCCGAATTAGCCAGAGCGAGCCCCACACCGTTTCCAGCGACAGCTCGCTTCGCTGAGCCCCGAGATGCACGGTCTTTGCTGGGTTGGATATTGAGATTACAGATTCTGCAGCTTTTTTACTGCAGGGATTATTTCTGCTCCGGGCTTGGACTAAATTTCCCCTCTGCTGTTACCGGGCGCTCTGCTGTGAGGCAATTCTTTTCTCAGCTTCCCTCGCCTACCTTCTAGCAGCTTTACCGCACGGTCTTTCACACGTAGATACAAAACCCCACTGTGCAAAATACTCTATTCATCCAGGCACTTGCACGCTATTTGTTATTGATAAATATCAATATTATTATCATTAGCAGAGCAGAAAAATTACCGTTATTATCTATTTAACTGGCTGCTTGTACAAAGGGGGTTGGTTTGTTGGTTTGGGGGTTTTTTTTCTTTTTTTTTCTGGTTTTGAACTCTATTATGAAAAGAACGTGAAAGAAATAAGGAAGAAAAAGGAACACTCTATGAAAGGACAAACTACATTCAGTGTCTACAAACAAATTAAAATCAGATACGGAAAGAAGTAGCTTCCACAAGAGAGGATTAATGAACATACACACTGGCCCAAGTTCTGTCCTTAGGTGAAGGCAATGAAAAAGCAAATGCATATTTTTGGCCCATTACATCATTTCTTATAATGTTTTCTTAATATAAACCCAAATCCAGGGACCAGATCAGCCCCAAAATCTCTCAAGTTTTCTCTTGAGCAATATGAAACCTTATGGAAAATGATTTCTAATATCACAGAAAACAGAACACATTCAGTACAACTGGGAACACACTTATTTCACACAAATGAAAGAAATAATCCCGCTCATTCTAATTGGAGGATATTTTTCTGGGGCAGTGATTTTGTCAGCTGTAAAAATGATTAATGCTGTAATTCAGCAGGATACTTAAGCACATGTTCAGTCAATTCCTATTCAGCAAAGCATTTAAGTACTTAACTTTACGCACATGCTCAGGAATTTCAGCATGTGCTTATGGGCCAGATACGGAAGCGTACAGCATCAGATGTCCCAGAGCAGCACTGAGCAGGTTTCCAGCCATTGCCCAGCAGGCGTGGGGTATGATACACCGGCTGCAGCGACGTTTTGGCATCTCCCTTCATCTTGCCATGGGTTGCTCTACGTGCCCTATTAAATAAGGTTTGACTATGAAACGGAGCCTAAGGCAATATTTTTGTTACAGACCTGATTCGTAGCGTTTTCACCACCACTGACCGCACAGACAGCCCAGTCCCTTTGCTAAGGGGATATTTTCACACCATTCTGCTTAAAACCAACATCGAGTGGAGGCAGAGGCACGTTTGCCAGCCTGCACCTCTCAGCCTCCCTCCTGTTGAACTCCCGGGCGGCTCGCCTCCCTGCGGGCACCATCCCAATTCCTTTCCCCGCGGATCGCCGAGACCGGGGCAGCTTCGGTTTGAGTCTGGCAGCAGGCACGGCCCCAGCAAGCAGCGGCTATTGGTGGTGGGAGCGTGGCTGGGAGCGGCGGGAGGAGGAGCGCGGATCGCGCACGCAAGCACGGGCACGAGGAAACGCTCTCTCTTGCTACGGGACATGTGCAGACACACGCCGGTGGCTGCAATGACAGTATGACGTAAAACAACAGAATTTGCACGTCCCCTGTGGAAAGATACTGTTTGAGGAGAACACTGCGAGCAGTGAGAGCAGCGGAGGGGTTGCTGTCGCTGAAAATCCCCACCGGTGGTGATGGAGAGTGGGGGCAGAAAGATATAGCTGGAGAAGGACGGCCAAGCATATCATGAGGCAAACAAAAACCTCTGGACCATCCAGGAAGAGCTAGAGCAGAGGCAAACCTACTATTTACCAAACTGATTGATGGCGGTTACCATCTTGTCCAGATGTCCAGCTGATCATAACGTTCCCACGTCTAACCAGATGGTTCCAAATGTCTCACTGTATTTTTTTCCCCAGTTTTCTTAAACTGATCCATGGGGTTCAAAAACAGGTGTCCTCAGTGCGAAAAGGTAACTTATTGTCAACCTTCCACTGAAAATCAGCCAATACAGAGAGGGCAGCAGCAAACTGCATAAGGGAAAAAGAAGTCTTTCAACAAACATAAGTAGTTTTTACGAAAGCATGAGAGAAAAATACATACATGTTACCACTGACCACCATAAAAATTTTAGCATGGGAAGTCTGGAAGCAGGCTGATGTTTTGTTACAGAGTGAGGGTTTTCTCCCCCCGTTGCTCAGACATCTGTTGAAATCAGAACTGGTTAAATATTTTCAATTAAAGTTATACAGTCTAAGCCCTTCACCACATCTTTATGAAGTTTTGAGGAACAATAATTCCAAACAGTGCCCAGTTTTCTCTTAATCTGTGCGTATCCACATGCATATGATTGGAAACCATCTAATTTCTTTGAACACGTATGAAAACGGGTCGCTGAGGATGTCTCTAAACTTTACTGTGAGCAGAATTGTAGAAATCTGTAAACACACAAATATATGTCAGGTTATCAATCAATAATCTGATAGAAGCTCTGTAGGCAAATTTCTTACAGTTGAAGCCACAACCCTTTAGTGAAGATAACACTGCACTTCTCTGACATGATGGGCTTACCTCGGAGTCGCCAACAGGTCCTAAAAGAAAATGCTTTTGATTAGGAATACAATTTAGCTTTTTAATAAAAACAAGAAAAATAACACCTGTAAGTAACCCAGAGAAAATGCAGCATGAAATTTAATGCAGGAGACTTTTGGCATGAAAACTGAGCTACATATTCGGGATGGGTGGCCTAAATACAGATGCACACAGAAATATTTGTCTTTGACATGCCTGATGGAACACCAGGAATGAATAATTTCCCAGTACCTGAGGGAAAAAAAAAAAAAAAAGATGAAAACTGCCTGGTTTTAAGGGAGCAGCTACAGATTAATAAAGATAAGTGTGTCACTGTGATAGAAACTTTATGAAGTACCAAAACTCCATCCTATAAGTGGTGTCTAATCTAAACCATGGAACAGCTCAGTTTGTCTCTTTCTTCCCTCAACACTGAGAATAAAAATACTATTTCACAGGGGACAAAAGGGGCATAGCCATATTTTTAGTAGTTCTGGTCAAACTTTGCGAATAACTTCAGGAAATATTTTTTACTTTGATTTTCAAATAAAACCTTTTAGTACGTTATTTGGAAACCCTATATCATCCAGCAATATATCTAAAGCTCTTTCAGGATGATAATCATATAAATCACAAAACATTGTAAATATATTAAATTAATCTTCTATAGGGCAGTTTTTCATCTTTTCTCCAAAAAAATTGTACTTTGGCAAAAAAGAACTAGAATTATTTATTAAAGTCAATCACTGAACAGGAAAAAAAGTGTTGAACAGTTTCAACAGAGTAAGAATAAATGAAATGGGAAAAATATTCAGTCCAAGGTATTTCAGAAGGGATGGGAAGCAACAAATTACAGGGATCATGGATGCAAGAAGAGAAAGCAGGGCAGAGTAGATGAGAATAGCAAGGGGAGGAAGGTCTGTGGGACAAGAGTGGAGAAGACGGAGTATGATTTCCTAGAGGGAATATGGAAAAAACACAACAGAACTTCTTTGTTTCAATTTTATTTTAAAACCACCATCACGTCTGGGTCACAAGTTAGCACACCCTTGCAACTCAAACTGGCTCTACAAGTTTTTCACTCCTTTTGACTGTGTTACTGTGTTATACTTTAAAACCAGTTTTTCCTGTGGTCAACAAAAAGTCAATGAAAAAGAACAATACAGCTCCAATTGCATTTTTGGTCTACAGTTGATAACATTGCTTGAATGCATTTGAACAAAATCATTTCTGGTATACTTCTCTGCTCATACATGCATTCAAGTTAATGATAAAAAACTGCATCATTAATGGACCTACTAGCAATAGTCCATTTTTTCGTGATTATTATTATTTTATTATCCTTCCTAATTTAAATTTGGAATTAATTTGGTTTCTTTATAGAAATCAAGTCGGGGCAATTCCAAGTATATCCAAAACCTACTTTGAGTGGAGATACCTGCTTGAAGTCACACAGGGAAGAGGATTGTTAAAAAGAGATTGTTGCAAGAGAGCAATTCATGTCAGAGGTTCATAATGCTGAATTCATTTTCATGATGTTGATTGTACTTGTAGTTAACTAGTTTCTTAAATGGACCGATAAGTCTTTTTGCTCGCTTCCATCCTGCAAGTTGACCTAGGTGAACCACCTTGAGGAGTTTGCACAGATTGTTTGCAGAAGTGTTTGTTTAATACACTGATTAATATAGACAGGAACTTTCCAGAGCCCACAAAAACACGTAAGTCTACAGTAAGTTCCATTAAAACTTTGGAAACCTTTTCTCCCCTTATGCTGGTTATCCTTATGTGTCCATTATTCATTTATTTCTTGCCCAGTGCCAGGAAATGCCTTCCACTCCCTCTCTCTCTCTGCACTTCATGACTATATGCCAAAGTTACAAGGCTTCACACAACACTTCTATTTTTAGCAGTTAGCTGCTAGTTCTCATTGCATTTTCTGAGCAAGATAACATGTTTTTCTGGAGTTTTGATATGGCTTTGTTATTATTCCCAAACTGATGAACGTGGCTAGGATTGGTGAAATCACCTGCGAATAACATGGACCGTAATTTTTGTCATTTGCTGTAACTGAGCAGTTATTTACAGATATTTTTTCCATCATGAGCTAGCTGCAAGTACACCTGCAGCATGAGCAGAAATACGGTTTACTTGCTGTGCCAGTTACGGGAGGTAGCAGTTAAACGGTGAAACACAGCAGTTTTAGCTTGTTTGTATTTATTTCCCCCCTTCTTTCTCACCAGTCTAGTAGCCCTCTCACATTTAATATTCTTACAGTTAATTCCATTCCAATCAAGCGATCCTTACAAAGCCACTGTCAAGGATCGTTATCGTAGTTCTCCATATTTATATACGGATGGAGAACCAAATAGAAAGCTTCGGTTCTTTGCCTGAAATCCCAGCACAATTTAAGGCCCCTTTGAACTGCCAGGCTGGCAGCATCAGATCGTACGCGGACCCTAAGGGGTCAGGGGCACGATGAGCCCTCTGAGGGTGCCAGCACAGCGGGTGCCCCCAGCATCAGCAGGTCTGCGCCTCGCCGGTGGGAGCAGAGGAGGGGCTCTCTCTTTTCCACGCACCTTTCACGCAGATGTAGGGCTGTTCACGGCCAGCCCAGTGTAAAAACATAAAGTCTGGTGGGGGAACCCACTCCTGTTCCCTGAGTTAGGACCAGGACACAGAGCCCTGTAGAATTCTTCCCTTTAAGAGAATTGTTTTGCTCAAGAATATTTGAATTTCTCCCTTCCCCACTCCAAGGTCTGGCAAGTCCTATCAGCCGCCCTGACAGCTATTCCTCCTTTCTACACGTTAAAATTCGGGACCCCCCTGCCCCCTGCCCTCTCAGCTGCCGCCGTCCGAAACAATCTCCTGGAGGATAAATTCTTCAAGAATAATAGGCTTTAAAAAGGCCATGAAGATAAAACTTTGTAAAGAAGGAAGGAAAACTAACAATGGGAAACTGCCCTATCTAGGTTAAATACATATTTTGGTATACATACTATTTACGCAATAGAGCCTAATGGCTTCTTCAAAAGCCATTAAGGTGTATTAAGTAAATACATAATTTGGTACATGAGCTAATTTTGAAAGCACATTATTCTGTTTACAATACATTCTTTCAGAATCTTTCTTTTCTGAAATCTACTCTTCTGAAGTGCCTGAAGAGTGACTCACAAATGGATCCTTAATCCACAGCAAGGAAATCACCTCCTAAAACCAGACCGGCTGTCTTAAAGTTTACATAGATGGTTGGAAAGAAAAGAGAAAAGAACCCAAATGAAATATTAACCAGCTGAGTGCTCTCCAGTGTACTGCGTCCATGGGATAAAACACACCACCAGTGATACTCTATCCACCTAACACAGAACATGCCATCTGAAATACCACTGCATGTGAGATCCACATGTGAGGGCACGCACTCAGATGCAGCAGGAGAAGGGTTAGAGGAATGTTGCCTTTCACTGTGAAGTAAAATAAATGAAATGAAAAGTGATGTTTCAGGAAAGACCTATTTTGTATTGCATAGTATGTGAATTGATGTAATAAATAACAACAGTAATTCCTTTTTAGGGATTCATCCAAGCTAAGACTGCAGATCCAAATACTCAGACTTTCAAAATGTTTGGATCTAGGTCTGAATTTTTCAGTTTAGGTCATCTGTAGTAACAGTAAACATGCTGCTTGTGTCTTACGCGGTGGATTGTGTACCAATGCTGAACCTCCTAATGTTTTTTTTACCGTGAACCTCCTAATGTTTTTTTTGGAGGTGAGACACAAATATGCTTTCTTCTTACAGCGTGCATTTTGCAGCAAGTGCACATCATTACAAATGTACAGCTTGGTCCATCCCCAGCTATGCCCAATGATTTAAATATCAAGTAAAAATGAGGATAATCCGCACGCATTTCTGGCGAAGGTTATGGACTTCCTTCCACTGATGGCAGCACACATGGCGGTGTGTAGACTGAAGAATGAGTAACTAATCAATCTGTATTTTATGACAGAGGGGAGCAATATTTGTTTTTGAAAGTCATGATGTGGGCTAAGAGATAAAATTTTAATCTCCTGATCTGTCTGAGCACAGGTTTGGGAGCCAGGAAGTTTTTTGCTCCAAATCCAATTATCCAGAAATATTGACCTGTCCTCTTATACAGATGACTCTAGCTATTTATCCTAAAACTTATCACGGTAATGTCTGATATACAGCACTATTTTTTCCATTCTACAGATGGGGAACTGAAATAGAAAGAGATTAAATAACTTGCATCAAGTCACATAGGAAGTTGTTAGAGGATCTGGGAACCAGATTACCTCAATTTTGTCTCAATACCTTGATTACAGGGCATTCCTCAGAAAGGCCATGCTGGTAAGAAAACCGCGTATTAAACCAGGTGTGATTAGACTCAATATAAATGATACATACTAATAAAACAGATTTCTTTGTCTGAAAAACAGGAGAAATTTAAGACAAGGAATGGGGTGGGAGGCCTAGATTGAAGGAATAATATTCAATGTTAAGAAAATGAAGTCGTAAAATCTTTGTCAAGCATTGCTCAACTCTTCAAACCATATGGAGCATGACTGCTGGGCTTCATATAATGCCCCAAATGTTTTTCATTTTCTATTCCACCGTTCACAGCAAAGGCACAGTGCTGTAATCCCGTCCTTCCGTTAACTACCAATTGTTTCTTTTGCCAACCTTTTTGCTTTAAAATATCATTTTTTATGAAGGATAATGTTATATAGTGGAAAACTGTAAAAATTTTATGGATAGCCTTGGTGCTGAGAAAATGCATTCTTTCAACAGTTTTATTATATATACTTTTTTTTGTCCATTACACATTTACAGGGTTTTCTCCATTGTATATACGTGTGTTTTATAGTTCGTTCTAGACAAAAGGCATTATGTTAACAGTCCTATCATTTAGAACTTTAATTCACTATTATGTTTTTACTTTTTTCTGGAAAGAATTATATTCTTTTTTTACTTCTTGGTAGTGCTTGCTGTTGTTAATAAGAATAATGGGTGATCCTAAAAACGGTTAGGTGCGAATAACCACTCAATGGTTCAAATGTGTCTCTGAGCCACAAGAACAAGTGTGGAGATTCAGCTCCCAACATATCAGGTGGGATGATTTAACTCCAATATAAGGCAGGCTTACATGTCATGTGTTTTCAGTCAAACGTTTAACCAGTCTTCCAGTCTCTGTGCTTCCCTCATGCCATTTCAAGCATCTGTTAATCAACTCTAGCTCTCGTGACATTCATTCACAGGTAAATCAAGAAGAAACGTGCTCATATCAAAGGAATGAAATGCATTTACTTCAACTTTAAGAGACGCCTATAAACTCTCTTTTGACATTCCTTCCTACTAACCAGCCTAGTCCACCTTTTTAAAGATTGACGTTTCCTTGCCGTACATCAGGCCTCAAGCCTTTAAATGGCAGCCTGGACTCCAAAGGTCTACTTATAATCTCTGCTGGTTCACAACCAGCCCACTGCAACCCCCCCCTTTCTTTGAAGCTGAACTCTAAGGCACGGCTGAGCCGCTGGTGCCACTTCTCTCTCCTGCGTGCTCTGTTGAACAGCCCAGTCCAACGCAACAGGAGCCCGTGGAGGATTCCACACTGGTACCAGAGCAACAGAGACAGCTGCTAGGTTCCTACAGCTACAGTGAAGCCGGAAGATGAGAAATTGAGACAACAGAGGGTCAAGAACGCCAATCAGAGAACATGACCTCCTGAAAGCCTCCTGTTATCCGAGTTCTTTAGCCAAATGGTTTTGAAACTTTTACAGTGATTAATGGGGTCCAATTTGAGAAGAAAATTAAGAGCAAGTTTCTCTTTATGGTGTGGGATTTTGATATGATATGGTCCTTAAGTTTTCAAGTAGCTAATCACATTCATAAGTAATTAAATACTACAACTTCTCTTCTTTCTTTTCACCGTGAATGGGTATTTGCAGCAACACAGAACAACTGCTATACTTATATGGTTGTGAGTTATTTTTAGCTCCATTGTTCATTGTCTTTCTTACATGCTAGTTAATGGACAGTCCCTGAGCACCTTCCTTCCCCCTCTAGCAGCAAGTGAGTCCATGCAAAATCATCATGGCAGATAAATCCTTTTATTTTCCTCCTCCTCTTTTTTTCATGAACACCCAAGGGAAGCAAAGGACTTTCTGATCATAAAAAACACAAAACCTGAGAATTCATATATGATGGAAGGCAAACAGTGCACTAACAAACATAAGCAGCATACACTCATAATAACTTTTATATACTTGAGTCTAGTTAGCTTGAATTATTTACACAATGGTCTGAAGAAAAAAATCTTTATCAGCCCAGAGTGTGAATTCATACATGTAACGTTAAAAATCCCTCACAGAAATCAGTGAAAACTATTTTTACTGTCTCACAGCTCAAAACATTGCACTATTTACCACCAGCAATTCTTCTGCTATCAGACATTGAGTCAGGGAGAAGAGGCTTGTCCAGACGCATGGACAATCTTAGTGACTAGTTGCTATATTTTCCCTAGGAGCCAGAACTACCTTTAACCACTTAAGTTATCTATGTCCTCCAATAGTTATTGCTGCTAGCTGCCTCTGCAGCTCTGCTTTTATATGCTGAGTTACTCCAGCTTTCTGGACTGTTTCTGTTATTTCAGAAAGGATGAAGGATGTCCTGCATCCAGACAGGGTCTTTATCACAAGAGTATTCTCTTTCACCTTCCTCTTTCACCTTAGTGCTGAAGGCTTTTTAGGATGAGTGCCTCAATAGTGAGACGCTAGGGCTCTTCACAAGAAGATATATGTCTTAACTTCCCCACCCTTGTAACTTAGCAGGGTGGAAGAGAGGAATGCAAAGATATTATGAAATGGATGTAAACCAAACTCAGCCCTCTGGTTCTTCAAGAGAAATCAACAGCGTCTTTCTGCACCTACGATGATCTTCCACCTCTCACAGGAGGGAATCAGGCACCTGTTTGCTACAGCGTACAATAACACGACGTCAGACTCCACCACAGCAAGCACTGGGCCTGGAGAAGGCTAATGCAGCAACTCAGAAGACTGTGTTAAATTCCCTTCTCATTTAAACACATCCTCTGTGACAATCGTTCTACGTGGTTTGTGCGGGCATGAGATATACCTTACGATGACACACGAGGACCATACTGTCTGATAACCAGCTTCAGAAAGTTTCAACCTCTACTAGAATAGGTTGAACGTATAAGACTCAAACACAGAGGTGGGAGACATCAGTCAGATTTCCTACCTAGAGGTGGTTAGATCATCAAGAAAAATTTCACAATATAACTAAAGTAAATGTAGCAGGATATTTGCAAAGGAAAAACCCTAAATTTCCATTTGCACAAGAAAATACTTTCACTACACAAGCCAGACTCTAGTTATGTGTTCAGACCACTGAAGTAACTGGAGTTATAAATTGTGAATACTCATAGCAAACTGTTCTCTAATAACCTACAAGCCAGATCAGAAATTATTTAACTAATAATTTGAAATGACAAACAGAACCAAAAAAAAGCCCCAGCAGGGTATTCGCAGACCATTCATAAACAGGAGAAAGAGATTAAATGTCAGATAAATGATTCATTATGGATTATTCATTCAGCCTATGTGTGAACATGTGACCGGAGAAAACCAATTATATCCATTCCTTACTTTTTTGCTTTAAATGAGCATGCTCGGTACAGGCTATTGTTTAGTTGGGTTACAGAAGCATTTCATAAGAGGGGCTTCCCCATTTGTCACTCAAAAAAAAAAATTAGAATTAAAAAAAAAAAAAGTGAGGACAACGACCCTTCTGGAGTCTGAGTGCATATGTTCAAAGTAACTCTGCTGTATAAGCCAACAGAAAATTGGCCCCCAAAATGACTTATAAAGGGATTTTGTAAGACATGAACAGAACAGCATGGGCTCTGGCTAGGCAAAGAATTCAGAGTTGTAATAGAAAACATTTATTTGGCTACAGCTAAACATCCCAACACATGTTAGCATTTGCTGCCAATATGCTTCCTAATTAAGAACAACATAAAATCATAGGAAATCCTGTATCCCTGTCTTCATGCACTTTCCTTGTATCTTCAGTGTCCTGGCTCTGTTTCTCAAGTATAGCCTGCACAAGAGAAAGGTTAATTCAAAAGTAATGTTTTGCCAGCCATTAACTGTGTTGTCATTAACAAGATTAATGTACATTCCACTATGCATCACCAAGTGCATTCCCCCTCCTGCCCCCACCCACCCTTTAAACAACTGCTCCTATTAAAACCTAATGAGCACAGCACAATTTAAAGAATAGCACCATTTCTGCTGGGCAAAGTGTCGTCTGTAAACCATATAAAGCTGCAGGATTATTATGGATCTAATTGAAGGGCAGCTGAAAAAAATCTGTTCTCTCTTGGACTATGAAATCTTGGCCATGTTTATATATTTTATCACAAAGAACAGATTTCAAGACGAAGGACAGGCTGGTATCTGTTTTTCTTCCTAGCCCCCTCTTCCTTCAATCTCTACTCTTTCTTCATCTGAAACCATTCAGAGACTCCCGCTATGCAGAGTCCCACACCCAGTTTACCTCCAACTCATCATCCAGTGATTACTGTAGAGATAAACAGTTGACTGGATCCTTCTAAACAATCATGAGATACATTTTTTTTATAAGCTGCTCTTAGAGGACCCTAATTCATCAGCATGGATGGAGCCTGGGCTTTCCTGCCCAGCCAAACTCACTCTGTTTTTTCCAGCGGAAGCAGCAAACAAATTGCTGGGAAATTATACACAGTGCTCCTCCTTCATTTTCATATTGAAGTGGCTACCAGTTTGGAGATCAAGAGATCAGCCATGAGACACTTACAGTTTGTCATCAAGTTCTTAAGAAATTTCAGAATTATTTATTTTATTTCCAGAAAATCCATACTCTCTGTCCTACTCTTTTCCTGCTTGGTCATTTTACATTTCTGTTTCCCCCCAACTACTTTTTTTTTAAATCTATTTATTGCCTGTTTTTCTTGGCTCGTTCTCACTTTCCATTTTTCATTATTAGTTCTTTATGATCTTCTGTTTCCTTTTTTTTTTTTTTCTCTGTCATGGCTGCTCTCCCAGTTGTTCTCCTCTGGGGCCCTGAGTTTCCCTTAGCTAATGAAACAAGAGCTGCCTACCTCCCTTGCTTTTGCAATCCAGCTGTTTCCTTTTTAAAATATAAACTCATCTTTATTCAGTGAAGTTCCTGTGCAGGGTCTGATCCTTTAAGAGGAGATTGCATTTTGTGACAGTGAGAGGGAGGGAAAAAAATAAACTTTGCTGGAGGAAAAGCCCTTTGGGTGGAAATCCAACCAGTTTGCTCTTGAAAGGCAGAGCCTTCTCCAGTAAAACTGGGTCGTTATTTTACTTAGCACCTCTTGGCACCTTGACATTGCAAAAGTCTCCTTGACAGTCTCCCCTCCCTTTTCCTCCTTTAGCTCCTAAAACCTCCCACCTTGAAAGCTTAACGTTTCCTGGCCTCTGTGAAAGTGTAGTCTAACTAACACCACAAACCTGGATTTTATATGATTAGTTAGTGAAAACTTGCCAACTTTAGGTGCAGCCTGCCAAGTCAAGTCAATTTACTGTGATGCTTTGACTGTGCAAGTAGGCCTTAATCCCCCTTTAATCTCCAGTGTACCCTTGACATCATGGAAATTACTTACAAAGCTAATGTCATCAGATGATCCATGTTAGCTATTTCAGTGAATGTTCTTCTGCACAATAGAGCAAGTTTACCTTGTAAGACACAAGGCCCAAAATATTTTTGCTTAATGAGCCCAGAAGATATCATCTTACAAACGGGGAATGAAAACTCCTTCTTCTGCACTATAACTCCCCAGGCCCCATGTGACTTGGAATTTACATGCCAGCCAAGCATCAGGTCAGTGTATTTTATTTCATGTCTGATTGATTGGATAAAGAGATTTACATAGTAGCCACAACAGCTACGAGTTATTAGGAAAGCAAGTTTCCCTTTTCAAATCTGCAAGGCCCCTCCTGTACCGAAAATGTTTGGCCGACATAAAAATTTCTATGAGAATCGTTTTTGATAGTGTGTTCAGACATCAAGAGCATAAAGGAAATAGCAAAATAATGCCATGTTGTGCATGTGGCAACCAAGGTGAAAATCAGCATGTCTGAGAGCAAGGAGCTAACTCTGTTATTATTTATTGATTTAATGATAAGGACTTCCATTTACATAGTACCTTTTATCTCAAAATGACCCAAAGCGCTTCATACACCCCAAAAAAATGATGTGCAACCTACATAAAAGGATCATTTTGCCCATTACAGGAGCATCGCTAGTGCTGGAAGAGGGAGAGGACACACAGTAGTGTGTCCTGGGCAGCCTGCGCTAAGGCTAAGACCAGGGTTTAAGACAGGAAGTGAAAGGAATACTGTACCACCTCACATCTATAGGATGAGCTCATGATTTGGAGAGGAGCAAGGTCACTGCGGTCAACTGTCTCCTGTAAAAGAAAGCAAATGTAGAGGACTTCTTTTAAAGGTCTACAGAGGTGAAGCTTGCTCTTCTGTCAGGAGCTCTGCATAGACAGTTTGTGATTAAGGAGTGACTCATTAGTGTCTTAGAGGGAAGAAGAGCACTTATGAATGCTCCTTCCTGGATCACTTAAGACGCTTTTAGGAGTGTCTCATCCCAGCACCGTTCTACCCCTTCCTCATTTAGGTTTGACATTGCCCTTTGGAAGCCAAGGAGATGTCTAACATTCATTTGTACGGGAACAGGACCAGATACTTCACTTGTGATACAAGATGAGAAAATAACACACAGTAGAACATCTATGAGCAGCCAGACCCCAAGAAAAAAAGCACGTACATCTATCAAAATGAAGGTGTAAAGGATCGTACGTGCTCTGTATCTGTCTACAAAGCTGCTTCTTCACTTGCAAAGTGCAAAATCGGATGTGCAGTACCAGTATTTACATCTGCTTTTGGCCCATTTGAGAAGAAATGCCAACTTTGCTTCAACATACGTGCCCAGTCAAGTAAAACTTTGCCCTCTGTGAGAGGAGATCTCTTTTCTTCCCCAGACAAGAAGGTGCTGGGAGAGAAAGTGGTGGCTCCATGTTAAAGGACCTTACAACATTTAAGGGAGAGCAAGATATGAACCCAGATTCATAGTTTACAGTGTGAATAGGTGTCTCCATCAATAGCAGTAATCCATGTCAGGTTGTGAGAGAAAAAGGAAGTAAAAATTAACCTGAGCAACAAAAACTGAGAGGGCGGTAATTAGGAAGTGGGGTGCAGCCACCCTGTTTGAGATTTAGCTAAAACACGGAGCTAGCAGCCTCCCGAGCTCTCACAGTGATTTTTAACTAACAGATGCAGTCAAGCTTTCATTTTATATTGCTGTCATAACTCATGATACACAATCTTGGGCTGTTTTCAGAAGGTCTGTAGAACGAGGCCAGCTTGCGATTTCATACCGGGGGGCTGCAGCGCTGCTCCGCTGCCAGCACCTGTGCCCGACATCTGATCTTAGGGCTGGAGCACATCCTCTCCCCCCTCTCCCCTCTGCGGGACTGGCTATGCCAAGCCAGCGAAGAAACATTCCAGCAGATTATGAAGTACAGCTATCTTGGCCCTCGCAGCTCAGAAGAAACTGGACCTAATAGGAATTTCACACGCCGCTCTCATGGATCTAAAGCGAGCTATATGGGTAGGTCTGTGAGGCAGTTTCTGTCCATGTGCTCATCTGTGACCATGAGACACACGGATCCCTAAATGCTATGATTAGGTCAAGGATAATGGCAGGGACAACTGCTGCGTTGAAACATGGGATCAATGAAATGAACACATTCTTAGAAAAGGTGGCAAAGACGTAAATGGGAGTTACCGATGCTTCCAGAGAATGGCTTGGATTACTGAATTCATACGAGGAAGAGTGTACCAAATCTGAGGGAGAAAGGCAACGTGAAAACACATCATCTCAAGTACTACCTTAGGAATATTAAGGCCTCCTAACCAAAGACCATTATCTCTGAGCCAGGCATTTGGATAGAGGGAAGTATGAGCCTAACTCTCAGCTTCCGCAACTCTAATCCTCCTGGGACAGTGACAGGAACGAAACAGTCTGTTCAGAAATCCCTCAACACTGTTGCTCTTTTTATAGATCCCAAAGCAATGGAATGAAGAATGGAAAAGCACTTTGGTGTCACAAAGTGCACAGGAGGGGTCATGACAGATCAGATGACTGAAAAGAAAAATATGAAATTCACCTTTTCCTGAACAGTAAAAAGCGGGGAAAAAAGGAAGTTCACCACCCTCCACAAAAAGGCTTCCCTTCAGTCAGGGCTTCTTCCCAGAAAACTTTATTACAGAGTCCCCACAAAAATTCCGCAGCTGTTTTAAAGGGAATCAGTGGGCATTTCCGATCAGTTTTGGAGGTCAATGCTCTGACTCCAGGCTGTCAGGCAGGTGTGCTAAATGCAGTTAGGGCCAGTCCCAGGAAAGGTATTTGGTCACTTCACTCCTATTGAAGTGCCTAAATATCTTTGTGGATATGGCCTTTAATCTTTGCATGAGCTAGGATCCTAGCGGAGAAATCCGAGTCCTCTAGATGAGATCTTCATTTCTGCCTGATCCAGGGTAATTCCAAGGATTACTTCTCAGAATACTGGGAGAATGGGCTGTCATGCTGTTTCCAAGCAGACAGCACTTGAAAATACCCAGCTAACACTAGATGCACACCGGGCTCCAGTGCCAAGCTAAAGGATAGGAATTGCAGTGAAACCCTATTAACCAAGGGCATCACAGTCACTAAGTGAACCACTGAAAGCAATTTTTTGCTGAGGAACAAGGGAAAGGAGATAAAAAAAGGAAACTACATCTCATGAGGGAAGGGAATTCCCTGTACTCTCAGAGGTAAACTTCAGGCCTCGGTGACATTTAGCAGAAGTTTCAGAAGCTAGACGTACAAGAAATGACACGTGCTATTTTTTTTAATCTTTTTTTAGAGCAAGACTTCATGCTTGGTCTTGTTTGCAACCCTGATACTTTATGTTCCCTTCTGCCCTTTAATGCTAAGGGTACTGATAGGCTTTATAGTACTGCAAACAGAGAGCATTCCACCTGCATCCGCCAAAGCATTTAAAGATTCTATTAATCTGATGTCTTAATTGTTTCTGAGATTAGGAAACAGCAGAGCCTTTGTTCCCACAGCCTGGGTACTCTCCTAGAGAAGTGGTGGAGGTTGTTTGGTTTTTGTATACTGAGGTTGTTGATCTGACAGGGAAAGGAGCATGACTCAGTGCAGGTGATTCATAAGGGTCACCAACTAGAAGCCAATTTTTTTGAAAGCTCATGATGTTTTACAGATCAGGAATAAAAATGCTCTACTGGGTTGTCCCTGCACAGTAGCTCTGTGGCCACAGTGCTCCTGTTCCACCCATCTATCTGCAGTTGTCACACAAAATTAGAAATTATGTTTGCTCACAGTTCAGGACTGTTAAATTAGGAGCAAAGGACTTTCCCTTCTTGGATCTTATGCCAGGTGAAATAGGACATTCAGACTGATTATGGTTCCTTCCTAATGTCAAGAGAGGGTCGGAGTGGAATGAGAATGAGATTACCAGAGGGAACAAGAACAGAGAGGGATCAAAAAGAGAGAAAGAAATAGTGTTGGGAGGAAAATGGAAACCAAAGTGGAAAAAAGTAGGCTACCAAATTGTCTCCCCTGGGCTGTTCAGGCAAGAAGGCTAGAAATTAGTCCATAGCCACTGGGTAAGCTGTGTCCCTGCTATTCACCATAAATGTACTGAAGCAAGCAATAACAAGAAAAGGACATGGTAAAAGTGTTACCCAACTTGGGCAATGTCGTGCTCAAACCAGAAGAGAACATGGTGGAGATAAGGAACTCCAAACGGAAACGATAATAAGATCTAAGCATCTGTAAAACATTTCACAGGGAGGTATCTAGCAGCATAGCTTGGATAAACCAGCGATGATTTGGCCTTAGGTCTGAGGTGATAGAGGTGGGTCCTGGGTCAAAGTGAAGAAGTAGACTTTCCAGATGTCACCTGGAAAGATAAAATAGTACAAGTAAGATCATATCTGGTTGCTGTGTGGACACCACCTGATTTGTAAATGTATCTGTGAGATCCAGGATGGTCCCTCCTTTTTCCATGCTTGTCTTTTTCTACAAAATCCAAGATGAATTATTTTACATACAGGATAGTCCAAGCTAACAACATTTTGAGTGTCATTTACCATGTATGCACGAGCACCTGCTGAGATTTGTTGCAAGAAATGCCTCTCAACCATTAGCCAGCCACAAGGAGTTTTACAGCAGAGCAGACACTTTATGGAGTGGCATAGCTAACTCACCCTGTAGATTTTCTAGTAGCAATAGATTTTTTCCTTCGCTTGAGACACCTATGAGCTTATTTACAGAGTCAATTAACGAAAGATAACCTCCCATTGTGCAATCATCAATAAATCAATTGTGTTAATACTATCTTGGAATGTCCTCCACTATTTACTTTAATATTGTTGACTCTCGACACTTAAGAAAGCCAGCACCTTCAAGTTTCACTTGATTATGGGTAAATGGATTTTGTAGTAGCCATTAATAAATATAAATTGTTTTGGAAAATATTTAAGTTTGTTGAATTTAACCACTTGCTGAGCATTAAAAACTACCCCTTATTGGTTATGGTTGACAATTACTTCAAGAGAGACGGTCCCAAATTGCAAGATTATACTACTGCACCTATGTATTTTGTTGGTTTACTATTCTTACAGCTCCTCCCAACTCTGAAGTGTGAATGTTGACATAAACATATAAGTTAAAATTTAATTAAACCATCCAGCTCAGTAAAATGCTTTTCTATTATTTGGCAGATTCCTGTCCCAAATAGTTTACTGATCCATAGGTGATGTGTTGCTGCAGTTACTCACAGTGAGTAGCACTTTACTCCATGAGCAGTCCCACTGATTTCAGCTCTGCGAGCATGTATGATACCACATCCATTAATGTTCATCAGCACAGAAGGGTCCGTTAGTCACACTGAATTGTGCCTGCTTCCACGGCAGAATGATTTATATCTACGGGACTGCTCAGCATGAGCAAGGACAGTGGAATGTTTCCCTAAATAGACAATATATAGGCATAGGAATGGGGCAGGGTCACGTTAAGGAAATCCGATGCCCTCAGCTCATTCTGCAAGGACCTCCACCCAAAACTTCAACAAGAATACGCGGCTTTCAGGGCAGAATATAATTAATGCCAAAGGGGCAGTTTAGATTTTGTTGCAGACTGTTTGCAATCTCAGGCAGACAGCATAACCTGTTTTTTGGTAGCCGTCTATTTTAGGTTTTTCTTTGCACCCTTGATACACTAAGAAAGACTTTTTTTACATGGTATTTCTCCAAGACAGTCTTAAGAACTTCTACTTTTTCAAGGACTAAAATAGAATCAGAAAAGTTGTTTAAAAAAAAGACAACTGAACATAGCTAGTGTAATTCTGATGCCATATTACCTTTGACGTAAGAAATCAATTATTTCACTTATTCTTCTATTGCTTCAGAAGTCAGTAGCCTTGGTAGTAAATTGAATATTATGCTGCCTCAGACAGCATCTTCCTTGTCAAGCATCTAGCTCCATTCTTCTCTTGATGATGATTGGTGACTTTAAAACTCACATGACTTCTAGATAATAAATGAAAACTGTCATTGCTCTGGGGCTGCTGGGATTCATTTTTTCTCCCTTGCCGCTGCTTTGACCTCATTGTGATGTATTATCTACTTCAGGGTGTTTGGAAAAGTAAGGGAAATACTAGGCAAGGACTTTGAAAGAAAAAACAGACCTCTAATTAGATCCCTCCAACAGACCCTGCAATGACCCTGTTTAGACAGACGTTAATGGATGGGCCTAACTTCCATGACTGTAGTGCTGTCCTGGCCAAAACTGAGCCGAGACGGAGGCTTTTTGCTGGTGCCCAGGCTGCTGCCAATCTCATCTTCATCTTCACCATGGGCTGCATGTCCCTGAAGTCCCCATTGTATCAGTGCTGGCAGGTGTGTGAAGGCACACTCAGCAGGGTCAGCTCATTGAATAATCTGAAAAGCAACCGCACTGAGGGATAGAAAAGACAGTAGGTCTCAGTCAGGTTGTTCTGGCCAGGTAACTGGTGTAAATGCAAATTAGATTGCAAGAACATCTAACTAAGACCAGAACTGCATTTTATCAGCAGCCTATGGATTGACCATGCACTGGCTATGTAACCGCTCCTCTAACTATCTGCACATCTCTGTAACTCAAACATTTGACATTCATCCATTCCTTTTTCAATAAGGAAAAATTTTTGCTTAAATAGTTTTGGTCAGAGAATACCTTTGGCTTAAACCCCATACTAGACAGGCCCTGAACTTCAGGAAATTTCAGTTCTTGTAATTCAGTATAACTTCAAAACCCAACCTATGTTTCACTGTTCATATGCTTTTTGAGTTGCTCATCTGGGATATAAATCAGAATGAGCTTTCTGGAAGAAAGAAAATATTTTGTGTTTTTGGAGGCCTATAGCAGAGCTGGAACTGAACCAGCTGAATATGGGGAGGCACGAGCAGAACATGACAGAGGACTGGGAACTTGCTGACAGGACATTTTCTTTGAAGAAAGGGGCTGTGAAAGAAAGGAGCCACAGAGCTGGATGAAACGTACAATGTGAAAACCAAGAAATTCAACAGTTTAGCCATCCTGCAGTTTAGCCATCATCACATGTAGGTAAAAAATGCAATCTTACCATGCAACACCTTTGGTTAACCTCTTAAATGAAGGAAACCACGGACATCAAATATGGTCTTTACCTCTGCTTTTATGGTTGCATATCAACAGCTGTGAGGACATACTGGCTAAGGGAGACACAAAGTCTAGAAAAATAAGTTAGAGAAGGGAATAAGCTGATGGATCATATCTTTCACCACAAGTTAAAATGGATTGTATATGTATTGCTCTTAGTTCCATAGTGGTTACATGTGACTCTCTGTATCAATTCACTATAAAACAAAAATATTAAAATAAATTAAAGGAAGAATAAGTCCTGTTCAAAGGTAAGGGAATATGACGCACATAAAATATTTCTTTTAAATCTGAGAACAGAGATTATGAAGTGATCTAAAAGGGCACATAAAATGTATGTAAATGACCATCGTTTAACATCAGGGAACCCCAAGGCGATGCCCACTGATGACAATGATAGTTGCTAATTTTCTTTAGTGGTTAAATTAATCCCCAAGTTTTTGGAAGTCTAAGGTAGCATTGCCCGTACATGAGGAAACCACTGCAGCAGTAACATCTCTGTTATACCACTGGGAAGTACTTCTAGTTATACCACTAGGAAGTGCTTCTGAACATGTATCTCCTCTTCTCCAGTCCATATGCTATCAAGCACTCTGTTGGCTCTCCACAAATAAGTAACAAGATAGGACATATCCCTGCAGTATGGATTTATGATCCTGCCTTCGAGGTCATACAAAAATAAAGCAAGAAAGTGATAATCATGGGAATTATTCTTGTGCTTTCATACATATACACACACACATATATATATAACAAAATCATGCCCTAACCACTCACCTTGTCAGCAGATAGGCATTTAAAATATCTCCCACCTGCAATGCACAGAACACATGGCTGAATAACCCACACTCCCAATGAACTAGATGGAAAATTGAATGATATATTACAAATAAAAATAGTCACGGAAGCTATCAGTTCTTAATCTCTTCCTATTACGTCTAGATCTTTACACAGTGTTTCAGAAGATGATGGGATGTATCCCCGCCCCTTTTACTCACTCTCTCAAGTGATCCCCATCCGCTTGGGTAAAAAATAAGTAATGCAAGCAGAATCCGTATTTAAATAATTGTGGCATAATAGAGGGTGTAAAGGCTAAGAAGGAGCAGTTCTGGTCTATTGGGTAAATATTATGATCTTTATAGCGGAAAATAAATGCCCAGCTATCTATGAAACCAATAGAGCTGCTCCAGTCTATCAAATTATAATTTGTGTTTTTAAAAAACAATTTTAAATGGAGTTGCTCTGATCTATAGAGCACATTATATAGCTTGGAAAGACTCCGAATACATATTTATCTGGAAAATTTAAACAGCTCCCTATAAATAATAAGCATCTTAAGCGGGGGGGGTGGGGGGCGGAAAGCCCTGATTAAATATGTCATTGCTTTGCACATAAAAGCGGATGAACGCAGAACACCACTTCCCACAGGAATATTACATTTGAGCCTTGTCCCTTGTCTCACAAGTTGAGATGTGTCAAGTTAGGTCAGTCTTAGATGAGAGACCTCCAAGGAAGACCTAGTTATTGCAAGGAATGGTGCTGACGATTCTAGTTTATGCACTGTCCTCTGGGTCAGCACTGAATTCATTTTCTAGCTTGATGCTGAGGTGTGCTGAGTTGTTGACTTTCAATGATATCTAAAAGAAAGCCTACCCTCTGCAACTGCAGCTCATTAAAGTTTCCACGGCATGTTTTGCAAGACTGGGGTGCCAAGCCAATGTTCTGAAGAAGTTCCAACAGAAATAATTAAATTCTCTCTCAGGTCTCCCTGCAGTTTCAATCGGATGTGGTATGCTGCTTCAGTTTCTACCCTGGTGTGTAGTGTCACTATACACCATTAGACAGCTGTTGTGCTTGAACCTTGGGATAGCTCCATATCAGTGGTGGGTGACGCTAATTCAGTATAACACTCATCCAACTCACAAGGCTTTTGGCGGCTTAATTAAGGTGCTGGTTGAAAGACTTTCGAGAAAGTGTAGTGTATTACTACTTTTCCCTTTTAGTCATAGTAATTACATATTTATCAAATAAACCGGGGGATTATCTCAATAAAAAGCAGGAACACAGAATGGATTAATGGCGCAGCACCGCTTGTCCACATCTCTAGGCTATGATGGATTTGACCAAGCCCTTCCCCTCAGTCTTTCAAGATAATAATGTATGTTTTCAAAAGTATTTTTCTTTGTTTCCACAGTGCTGTAACTTCAGGTCAAAATGGCAGAAGAGTTTGATATTCTTGCCTTTTCCCAAGTTTTGTCATACTGTTATTTAAACATAGGTTTTTGGATTTAATTTGACAATCTTTATGTAGTTGCTGGCATGGTAATTGAGTCTACTTGTCTTTTTCAGGACACCAGAAGGTCTAACTAAGTCAGAATGTCTCAGTTACAGTCCAGATTTCTATTTATTACCTACCTCACCGAGAAAGACAAGGTGAGTTATCATTCAGTACAGAAAACCTGAAAGGCATTTATATGCTTGAAGTACTGTATAACCACCCTGTACAGAAACACAGTGTTTAAGTAAATGTGTTACAGCCCAGACAAATCCCTTCGAAACAATACTGTTGAGCCCAAATGGTCTATGCAATTGAGGGCAGAAATCTAGAAAGCTTACCTCCCACCCAGGACCAAAACAAACTCTTCAGAGATTATTGATACAATGGCTTATGACAGATTGCTCCTCAGCCTTACGACTTACATTCTGTGTGATAAATTCAACATGAAGTGACAGTCAGAGCAAGTGTTCAAGGCTGTAACTAAAAAAAAAAAACCTTAATTTTTACTGAAGTTAGAAGTCCAATGAACGAGAAAATGGGAACACATACCTACATATATAATCTCTGTAAATGCCATCGCCATTACTTATGGCTGGGATGATGTTAATATTTGAAAATATTTCAATAGGAAGCCAGTTTCAGACCTGCAAATTGTCATCACAAAGACAGTATTTCAAGGCTTTTCTTAGGAAAGGATGTTAGTGGACCAAGGAAGAAGAAACCTGCCTGTTCCACTTATCTCTGTAGCAGATTGGATGAGGCCATCGTACACATCAATTTGAGTGGGAAGTGCCCTCAAATTCTTGTTCATCCTGGGCTACTGCTTGTCCTTTTAAATTAGGCATATTCAGTGAGCAAAAATATACATAGAGTTTGTAATCATGGGTAAAAATTAGTGTCACCACTTTCAGCTTTAATCCAATTGTGTCCCCAGTGTAGCCTTCAGCTATTAGTAGAATATACAGAAGAGATTTCTTATTTGTGCTCAGGTTAATAATGAAAACCTGAAGGAAAAAAAAAAGAAGATTTACCTACAGTAATTCTTCTTGAAAAGCATTTTATTATGCCTGCATGATGGACCTATATTTTTCCTTGTTGTCACGTATTTTAAAACAAAACCAGAAGCAAAGAACATTAGCGAAGATTTTTTTTTCTTTTACTTTCGCTGTGCCATTTGGCTGAAACAGCCTTGTACAAACATCCGTGAATGATAAGTGGTATTTAATTTTTGTTTTTCATGTCAAAAAAAATTTAGGTAGATAATTTCAAGCTATGAAGAGTATTTTTTAGGTTATTAAAAAATGTTGGTATTTACTGGCCAAGAGCCTGGCATGTAGTTGCAAAGGTCATCAATGAGTAAACAGACATTAATGTTTAGCTGGATAACTGGTACATAAACAGGTCATATTAATAATTAACACAGAGGAAAAGTGGCGGTTTACAGCAAGCTTAGGAAAATAGCTAATAGAAATAACTTTGGGAAGGGCAAGGACCAATATTTTAAAAGCATCTAAAAATTAAACCTGGAGGAGCCTAATTTTAAGGCTTTAATTTCTCATTCTTTCTTTTCTCTCTCAACTTATGAACAAATTATTTTTTAATTCATGGAGAGTAAAGTTATTTGAATCACTGAAAAAAGTATTGCACAGCTGTTCATTCTGCAATTGATTCTCAGACTGATGTTGTCTTGTTGACGACTGTGCAGAATATAAAATATTTAAAGAACTGATTTCATCCCCAAATATATCTAGTTTAAAAAAAAATAAAAAATTAAAAAAGATAACTCCTCCCTTTGTTGTTTACTGGAAAGGTATTAAAATGTATGAATATTTGGATTTAACATTCCATCAATGCTCACTAGAGCTGTCTATTGATTCTATTGCCAACTGTAAAAGTTTTACTAACACCTTTTTTCTAAAATATAATGTCTCAGCATTTCTCTCCCACATTCTAAAAAGTGAGATTTTTTTCTCAATTCCTTTTGGCTTGTTCGCTCAGCAGCAGCTTTCCTATGCAGTTCTATCTGTTTATCCCAGACCAATACCAAAATTAACACGAAGCCAGGCCTTGCTCTTAGGACCACAGTTAGTCCGAGTTGACGCGGCTATAAATAGGTCCCTGGTCATTCAGACTAGGAAATAAAGGCAGCCAGATCTTAGACTAATTGCATCTCTCCCGGCATGCTTTCATAATGCAAACTTCAATGGACACAAATCAGTTGGCTTCTTTCTTTTAATTATTATTTTAACTAAAACTGGTACAAAGCATATAGAACTGTAAATCAGAAGGGAGTGGAATTTCCAAATACTTCAACAATAATCATCGTGGTACTCACACTATGGGAAAATGCAGAAAAATATTTCTATGGATAACTATTACACTGCTTTTATAATGCTGCTTTTGAATATTAAGAAAAATAGTGCTGTCTGAATGTTGAGTGAAATTGTAGAAATGTCTAGGGTAATCTAGAAGGTACAGTCAACGAGCAGAGCAATAGGAGAGAGGACGTATTAGGGAAGCCAAAGAAAAATGGGTGGAATATTTCATAGTGCAACAGAAAGGGTTTCTGATGATGGACTTGGAGGACCAGGAGTCTTCTATAGACCTGCAGATGTAACACAAAATTCATACGACACTGGCAGAAGAGCCTTTCTCCCTGGTTTTTACCAAAATGTATTTGCTAAAGTTTTTTTAATGATATGCAGAAGTCACCATCTCTGTGTGCCAGCATATGGATTTTACAAATGTAGACATATTTATGTGTGCATGTAGTTTATAGGCAGTCTCAGGCTTACAATGCAACTCAGCCTAATAACTGGACTAAAGAACTGAGAGTTAAAAACATTTCTATTATCTCATGAACGCCTGGCCATTTTATTTTGTAGTTCCTGTTCCCTGTTTGTCAAATGAGATCTATTTCATGATACTGAAGTTTAGTTAATGACAGTGAGCTATTCATTAATACCTATTTTATCCACCACTGTAAAAATATTTTTTGTTACAGTAGAATAAGAGGAGACAAGCTGTAAATACATCCTTGTCCTTAATGTTCTTAAGATGCAGACAACTATATGCCAAATACACCTCATCTTTTGGCATCCTGTTTGGTATGACCTGAGGCTCAATCCCACCTAAAGCACTTCACTCCCACCCTCCCCTCATCCCATGAACTCTAGTTCTGTCCTAAGACCAACACATGCAAAGCTGGTACTAAAGGCTGGTGTTTGATCTAGATTTGAAATTACATATTCACACAGTAGAAATCTCTGTGAAGGATGAAGAGCTCTCCGTTTGGAGAGGGTGTTTGATTTATTAGCTGCTTGTTTCTGTGGCTCAGAAGATTCACGGTTGCAAAAGGTCGGTAGTTATTGGTACGCGTTGCAACAAAAGTCTGTTTAAAGTTTTTAGGAATAGACCATCTTCTATTTGTCCGAATTCCTTATTTAATACAGCTACGGTTCTCAAGACATTTAATGGCTACACTTTAATATACAACCTGTTCTTATTCTTGGACAGATGTATTTCTTCAGCCTCTTCTTTCTTAACATGTATCTTTTTCTCATAAATTACCTTTAAAAAAAAACTATCTTTAATTAATGATGCCATTCTTTAATCCTTTTAATGATATTAAAGTATATACTAAAGGACTTCACAGTCTGTGTCGAAAGGGCATTTTGGCAAAAGAATATTGCAGCTGTGTTGCCTGAAACATCTTAGAACGTAGTTTCCACAGGGAGCGGGAGAGCTTGGTAAAATACTGACAGACGTAAATAAGAGTGTCACATTTTGGGATGAAAACCAGTTCGCGCTCGTGCTCATTAAGAGCCGTTTCTGTGTCTCTGCAAGGCTGCGTGGTCTGGGGGGTCTGCACCCCAGGCAGCAGACACCGCAGCGGCGGAGAGAGGAGACTCGCTCTGCACCACTAATCCAGTTAATCCCGGTTATTTCAGGGTTCCTCCTGCAGCAACGCCGGGCGCGATGTGGCTGGGAGGAAGGTATGAGCCTGAAAGAGGGAGCGGGCAAGGGCAGGAAGCAGGGCCCCCCCAGTCCTCCCCTTTTTCCAGGGAGAGCTGCCCAGCCGGGGTGACTCCAGCCATCAGGCCAGAACAGCTAACGCGAAGCGACACCTTCGGCCTCTGAAAATTCTACTGCTCAGCAGAAATAGCGAAGCTGAGCATGGCGGCCGCGAGTCCCCCCCCCAGCCCTCCTTCGGCAGTCCTTCCTCTGCGAAACCCACCCAGGAGATCCAAAATGGACGCTCTCCAGAGGGTGGGACGGAGGAGCACGTGCTCAGGTTCGGCTCCGCCGCCCAAGCTCCAGCCTGCACGGACTGGAAGTGTCTGGAGAAAAATGTGTTTGGGATTTCAAGGAAGAAAAATAAAAAATGAAAAATGAAAAAAAACACCAAGAAAATAAGCTGAGAGATAAAAATGTGAAAGCCATTAAAAAGCACGGTTTGAACTTAAGAATAAATGCAACGGCATAGGCACATTCTTTAAAAGCTTTGCTCCGCTCAGAATGGCTTTGTTATTAGTGATTCTTAATGCACGAGATAGCGGTTTGGAATAAATCTTTAAGTAATTCAAAACAAGGACTCTTCAGTAAATAGTTGAAATTAAAGGGGGAGTTAGAGTCATCTGGTTTCCATTAGGATGATAAAATAGTTCACTTGAAACCTTTTACAAGATGCTTTGTTACTGGGAGGTGTCTGTGCATCTCACTCCATCACTAACCATTTGACACAACATAAAAGGCTTCAAAAGCCATGCTAGGCCTCTTAATCAAAAACTAATTGTAATAGATATTGGGGAGTGTTAACACCGTGACCGCTAGGTTGTATCTTCGGTATATAAGCAGGAGCGAACATTAAACACAACCCTGAGCTGATAGGGCTTATCAGGATTTCGGAGTTAAGTGCCAAGTCCTGCAGCGCGGTATCTGCGCGCCGTTGCTTTGTGCCACTTTTGGAGTTAATTGCGCTGTAGGACTTCGTCTTCCCAACAAAATTTATAGCATCGTCAGAGAAATTGGAAGCCCGCTGAAGAAACTGCTGCAGTTTACAGGAGTTCGGTGAAGCCACAGGGAAAAAAATTGGGGTTTCTACTTCAGCAACTAAGACATTTGCTGAGGAAGAAGGGTTCCTTCCTCTGCCTCTCCCCAGCTTACACCATAATAAAAATGAGCTGTGTCTCCCTCTTGAAGCTTTACTCGTTGCTAATGCGGTGGCAGATTTAGCGCACCAGCTCCCCAAAAATATGCTGCCCCTAAATTGTCACTAAATTGACACACGTGTTCGCTTTACAGTCCCGTCCGCTTTAGGATTGTTGACATGAATATTCACAGTGCTCATGGAAACAGCTTTATTGATTTTACCGATATGATTTTAACTTAATTCATGCATTTTTCCAGATAACAGGTGACCTTAATATTTACACACTATTGCACTATAATAAACCCGGGCCAGATCCTCTTCTGTTGTATGAACTGTTGAAAATAAGAGTTCAAATTTTTTAAGCAAGGAGCTCAGAACCAGACTGTCGTACAGTGAGGAAATCGGAGATATGGCAATTTACTCCAGCTGAGAATGTAGCCCACAGTGTAAAATTCCTTGTTCAGCGCAGTAAACTGCATTAAAAAGACTGCTGCTGTTATTTCTCATGAGTTCATCATAACCTGTATGCTAGCAAAATCTCCAGACAGCTGTGTTCCTTTTTACTCCAATTTCAAACAATATAATTAAAAAAGCATTTGATGAAATGTAGACGTTTCTACCATTTACACTGGAATGCTGGCACCATCCAAAATCAGCTAGTCTGTAAATACAAGATTAGGATCTGCGTAGCCAAGGTTTTTATTCTAGGAAAGCATATTCAAAAGAAAGTCTCAACCTTTCTTGGTGAAGAATAAGCTTTATTTGTAAAACCCATAATTATCTCAAATATTCTGAGAAGCTGGGAGAGCTGTAAATGTTAAAACAAAACATAAGGAAACAGTTTTGGACATTGAAGTGGAGGCAAATAAGGATGATGTACTTTTCCCCTATTAGTTTACTATATAAATGAGAAGACATTACAGAGTGAAATTTAATTAAAGTAATTGACCAAATTGCATTTTGTAGTAGTTATTGTCGTTAGCAGCCCTGACTCCTCTGTAAAAAGGATTTGCTGAAGATTATTTCTAAGGGGTATTTATTATGAATATTAATCTCTCCAGTAAGTACCATCAACATATTAAAATTCATTCAAAGCACTTTATGGAAGACTGCAAACAGAAATGACTGGTGAAAAACAAGGTGTCTAATCATGTTAGCTTGGTTCACACATGGTTAAACCAGAAGTAGAACAGGGAGAGGAAATGTAATAGAAGGTATATTGGTTATATTATGATGAAAATGTGCTTAAAGGGTACCTGCTTTCCAAAGAAATTCAGGCTGCACTACCAGGAACGCTGCCGACTTTGTTGTTTAAGGCAGGTTTTTATATAGTCTTGCGCTGCCTCACTGGAAAAGTCCAATTCTTCAGCCCGCGTGTTAATTCCTGTTTGTTCTTTTTAGTGATTGTTTGCAAGAAGTATATAATTAAGGAGGGCCAGAATTCCTGTGGAGAACTTCATTCCCAGGTGCTACCCACACTGCTCATAGTGACAACAGCCAACTTGGGTTCGGTATTCGATACCCCAAATTGTATCTGTCAAGCCCCTGTCTTCAGTACAGGGAAGGACACACTTTTTAATTACAGTGCATGCATGAAGGGCTGTGTAGAGTTGCATCGCTGTCTCTTCCAGCAGCTTAGATGATGCAGTTTCTTCTCTTCAGTGCTGCTTGATCTTCTTGTTGAGAAAAAGAAAAAAGTGGAGGTGAGATGAGAAGGTGGGGATGGCAATTGGCAATGAAAGAAAAACACAAAGGGAGAAAAACTAGGAATTCAAGACCCTTGTCAAGAATTTTTTGTGCTCTGGAGACAGGGTTTGAAGTCTGATGGCTGTATACTGGAGGGAGAAAAGGTGTTTATGAGATTGCCAGGGTTGCAAGTTGCAGGTTGGGTCAGTCTCGGTCCTCCTCAGCCTCACCTCATCCTTCCTCTCCTCCACCTCTTTGCTTTGAACATTTTTTCCTTCCCTTTCAACAACACCATCTGCAACTTTCATACCACCTGTGTTTAAAATAAACATCTGATGACAAATAAGCCCTAACTATACACAAGTTGGGCATCCCAAGTTGTGTTGCAGCTCCAGACGCCAGCTTCTCTTGTCCTTTTAATAAAGACTCAGATCCCTATCGTTTTAGCGTTCTGCCTCTGTTTTGCCAGGAGGCATTCCTCTCCCTTCCTTATGAAATAGGCTGAACATTTTCCCCACGTAAACATTGTTCCACATCTGTTCACGCTGAAGAACATCAGAGCACCATTTCTCAGAAATCGTTCTGGCTATGTGTGACCAAATGTACTGCAGAGGAACCGGAGCGAAGTCAGGAATTTCCTCAAAGTCAAGTTTGGGAAGAGTCACTTCACCTCATTGCCCCAGTTCCTACAATAACTTGTTAGTAGGCTTTATCCACCTATTAACACTAGTCAGTGTGGTTGTGTCTGCAAAATCCCCCACATAGACCAGGGCCGTGACGGCCACTGAACTACTGACCTGGAAGTAAAAACGCCAAACTAACTCTATTCCTGAGTACTGTAATAAAGAGAAGCCATTTCTATTGCTGAATATGGCAAAAATCCTTAAGGGAGTCCACTGATTACACTACTGAGATTTGTATGAACTAACTAGGGTAAATAATTAAACTACATTTTAATTAATATATCAGTGCCTGCTAGCACAATATAGTTAAATTTGTGCCACTACTAGAGCTGAATGAAAGAAAATTGTCCTATTTGTGGTGAAATTATAATCATGACCTTTCCAAGAAAAAGATAAGGCAAGAAAAACCCTGCAACTCTTTTTTGGGCTGAAAGAAGTCAAGAGGTACCTTTAGTTCACCAAGTGCCCATGTGCCTCTTCTCTAGGTAGCAAACCTGAATATGGCAAAAGCATCTCTGGTGAACAGGGAAATGAGCCACACACACACATATATATATGTGACACAGTTCACAAAATGAGGGCTAAAAATACAGCTCAATTATTCAAAGTATATAATTTTTTTTTTTTCAAGCTCGACCTTATTATTACTTTGACGCACCCATGTCACTCAAAAGGGACCTTCTTGCACAAACAAGAAAAAATTGTCTGTGCATCGCAATGCCGGCTTCCCCCAAAACCTTTCTCCCTAGATGATGTTGCAGCTTTGGGGAACAGACAACTCCTTCCCCATGGGGACTTAGCAGTTGTTTTGCAGGACCAAAAATGATCAAGCTACAGGGTGGGTTTTTTCTCCCTCACTGCCTAAGGAGGCAACTTCTCACCGTATTTCCACCAGGAGCAAGGAATGGAGGGATAATTAATCCTTTGGACCTCTGTGTACAAAAAAGAGGGTCTTTGCAAGAGCAAAGCAGTGTCAGCCTGCAGCCCTGCGACCGACGGCAAGGCCGGGATCCAGAGCTCTTATTGGAAGGTGAAGCCTGGGTGAACTCCCTTACCTGGGGGATCAGCAGGAGCCAAGGGTAAAGGACGTGGAGAGAGGGCTCGCCAGCAGAAAGATGTGATGGTGAGCCCTTTGCAGCCACCGCTCTGCTGGCACCTGACGACCATGGTGGTCCACACCAGGGCTCCAAAGTCATCACGGAGGTGCACCGATGGGCGAGCCTGGGACAGGGAACTGCTTTCCAGCAGCCAAGAGCTCAACTCTGCAAAGAAAGCCTCTCTGCGCTGGCTTTGCAGGAGGAGAGGCTTTCTGAGCCTACACTTCCCAAGGCGGCAGCTGATCTCCGTTCTGTGGCAGCCAGCGTCAATCACGAGGGCTTGCTTTTCAGAAGGTGGGAGGCTTAGCACTTGTTGAAAATAAGACCCATTTAAGTTGTCACGACAGCAGTCACCTTGAAAGATTTAGGCCACGCTGTCTGGTTAGCTGGCCCTTTCCCTAGCACTGTCGCATTTATCAACCACCCCGCAACAATTCCCCCCCCTTCAAAAAGCTGTTTATTCTTTGATCTCCCCATGAAAGTTAAGGTGTCACATTGGCTAATATTATTGCTTCTCCAAATTTCTCCCACATTTGGCCCACACAAGGCAGAAGATAACCCTTTCCCTTCTGCCCCAGCATCACTTATCAAAAACACGGAGTGAAGGAGGCACCACAGAATTCAGCTTTAACATTAATCTTCCCACTGGCTTCTCATTACTTTGCCAATAAGATGATCTTCCTCACACCACATTTCGATATATTTGACATCTGTCATAAAACTCAGGTCACACATATCTGTCTTCTGGTAAAATGAGTCATCCTACAGAGACCCATACTATACTGTTCAGGTCTTGCCAGAAATAATTATTGACGTATTGTCAACACATCCAGCCTACTGTAT
This sequence comes from Phaethon lepturus, assembly GCF_000687285.1. NCBI lineage: Eukaryota > Metazoa > Chordata > Aves > Phaethontiformes > Phaethontidae > Phaethon > Phaethon lepturus. Next base: position 63,521 of record NW_010538433.1, read on the forward strand.
TAATAGGAGTCATAAATTACCAGCCTTTTTTCTTCCCTCTACCTAGCAAGAAAATGAGGGGACATATGGCAGGAAAGCAGGTACATGGCATTTGGGTGATGGATCCAGGCATGGCCAGTCACTGCTCTCTAGAAGCTTTGCACGATTTAATCGTATTTAAGAGAGTAACTAGTTTCAGAAATCATTCAAAACTGGTAATGACTTTCCCTTTGTTTTGGAATCTTTTGGTACCATACAGGCTATGATCTCTCATCAAAACAAAAAATAGCTACTAACCGCCCCAAACTTCTAGCTGATAAACAGTAGCTATTTAGGGGAGAGAGGTTACAGACAGATATAAGCTGGACTACCCTCAGCATCATGTCATTGACTGCATCGAAGAGAGAACTTGAACCCATTCTTGGTACTTACTGCACGACACAGATGCAACTTTTCTGTTTCATCACATATGTGCAGTGCTCCCCAGTTGATTCCGTTAACAGCTTAGGTATACTTTAGGTTATTTTCCTGCTTTTTTTCTTTTAAATTGTAAGCTTCCATAGCTAAAGAAGACAGAACAGAGATTACAGCCATAGCTCGAGGAGATGAATAGCCTTTCCCAGAAGAAGTATGCTCCTGCAGAACAGTCACTGGGTGTAAAAATTGCTGCAGGTCCTCCCTGGGGTTGCTAAAGTGGATTCAGTTACCACCTTCTTGCAGCTTAGGGTACCACAGGTTCCCCTTGCTCCACATACAGGTATCAGAGGCACAAGGTCGAGGTGGTTAAAGCGTCTTCCTGCAGGCTCAGCGAGAGGAGCACAAGCTCTGCTTTAGAGCCATGGCTGAGCTGTGAGCAGTGCCTGGGAGGGCAGTGATAGCCATCACATGACGTTCTGCTCCATCGGCTGCATAAAAGGCCATTAGGCTTGTGCGATTAAGGTATGCCGATCTACAGCCAGGCAGGCTTTGACCTTGACCTTTAGTAGGTGAATACTATGGTTTGCAACACTCTACCTTTGCTCTCTGGAGTAGGGACTATGATTGCCTTCTTAGAGACTAGGGAGAACGGGGACCACCTTGGGGAGGACATTTGATTTGTACCGGCGAGCCTCCAAAGGCTGCTATGTTAGAGAACATGAAGAAGTTCTTGTTCTTCTAGAAGAACAAGAAAAAAGAACAACCTCCTGCAAGAAGACTGTGGCACAGGGTTTTTCTGGCGATGGGGAGGGGGGGAAACCCACTGAATGTCACCTGCACATAGCGGATGTGTTGTGGGAGAATATCCCTTCTTGCACAAATCCAGCACAAATCCCGATCCCCAGGCTCAGTGCCAAAACCTCAAATCACACCTTCATTTGTTTTTGTGCAGCCCCAACTGGGATGACACCGAGAGTGAGTTACTCAGGCAAGGAGGGTGTGCACATCGCAGTGATGTTCCACAGGCCCAGCAGTGGCAAAAATGTCGCCTCAGTATTTTATGTTTTTAGCCCTTCCATATATACAGGAGCATTGAGAGCACCTCAGACTAATTAATAAGCTGCTCTGTATCTTTGTGCATTACTTTTCTTTTCCCCCTTTGATTCACACACAAATTATTTTTAGAAAAAGGAAAAAAAGGGGTGTTTTTTTAAAAAAAAAGCAATGAACTGAGGTCTGGCACTGTTCCTCTGCTCTTTTCATCACCTCAGCAGTTTATTAGGTTTGTGGGAAGGTGGAGGAGGGAGAAAATGTGGAGAGTGCCCTCAGTCCTGTCACCTCCCTCACCCCAAAAACTTCCCAGGTCCTCAACAAGCACCAGCTCCCTTCCTTCCTCCTCCTCAAAAAGGCCCTGATGGTTATATTCACAAAATCCTGGTATGTACCTCTGACCTGTATCTCTGTCCATTTTCCTCATTTTGTAAGGGAAAAATGTTGTTACAAAGGCAGTTCTTTTTTATGGGGTACCAGTGGGTGGCATATACCTGGGTTGACTTACGCTGTGGGCACCATCTGATGGCACAGGCACATCAGATACTCGGTTCAGATGTTGAATTCTTGGATAATTTTGGGTCAAGAAAAGTGACCTGAAGAGACCATTTTAAATCCTACAAATTACAGTATCCCTGAATTTGCTCTAGTTTTTTTCCAGGTTGAATTTAGCAAAGGTAAGAGTGCAGAAAGCCACTCATGCTTTTCTGCTTGGGCAAGGAGCTCTGACGCACCGGAGGATGTTGTCTTTCATTATTAACTTTGGCAGCATTTAAATTAAGTAATATCTTGACAGGGGAAAGGAAGGGAATGAAGGGCCCTGGGAATATTTTTTTCTCCTGTTTAATTGTACTGCATTTGGTGTGTTCCAAAAAACACTAGAAGATCTGCTCTTCAGAGACCAAGAAAGAAGTTTATAAACCCCCGCTAGTTGAGGTAGTTTGGCAGCACGTAGAAGGATAGAGAATTATCATCTGTCCAGGGAAATCCATCCCCCGCTTCTCCCAACCTTCTTTCAGCTGGTGCATGCAAGATGTTCCTGCTCACTTCATCCTCGAACATTTAAACACTTTGAGGACCACACACCTACAGTGTGTTATTTTCAGGGCTAAGTCGAAATCCAGTGTGCGTGCATGTGTATCTGTGGGTGGGAATGGCTGGATAACGTTACCGTGATAGCTGATGATAATATTTCTACCAATTGTTAAGCTTCCTAAGTCTCCACTTTGTGAACGCTTCGGCATATCATTTTCTGAAAAACGCAGCCTTCCTTGCCTAGGGAAAGGAGTCAATAATGTGCTCATGTGAGATTATCTAGGAGCCTCTGATTTACTCCAGAGAAAAAAGTCTCCCTTACACAAATGCACCTTTCTAAACACTTCAGGGGTCGCATGGTTCACTGCAGGATTGTGTCAGTACAGCCATAAAATAAGGCGGTGGTTCAAGCTGTCTTGGACCAGCAGCGTAGCAGGTACTGCAGGAACACAGATGTGGTGTAGTCTGAGCTGTTTAAAAGCAGCTGCTTGCTTGTGAGCACTCTGCTTTTAGTCCAAATAGGCATTAGGAAAATGTGTGAGGGGCGAAGGAGTGTGTTTCTTCAGTGTTTCAGGGAAAAAAGTGTGGGAGGAGAGATAATTTTGATGAGTCAAATTCCTAATTCCCTTCAGACCTGTAAAGTCAGTAGGAGTTGCTTCGCTTTCATCTTAACATGCAAAGTTGGGTGAAGTTAGAACAAAGGAAGGTGGAAAAAAATAAATGAGCTTTTTTATAAAGTGAGTTTAAGGAAGACTAAAAAAAATAGCACTGCTCTGGGTGTAAGGACAAAAGCAAAAGAAAACTGTTATTCTGCATAACATACTATTTCTCTCGGAACACTTATTCAGGTCCTGGCTTCTGGCAAGTCCTCTGCTCATCTTTTTTCCGTTTCCTTTGCCATGGTGACTCTTCAGGACTGTAGCATACCTCAAAGCAAGCACAATATCCTCTGGGACTTTCTTAAAAATACTGTTTAAGACCCACTTATGGCCCAATTCTTCTGACTTTATCATGTCTTTCATATTTTCCATCAGTTCCTCCAGATCAAGTTTTTATCCCACCAATTCTTTTAAGGCAGGGATTCATTTGCTACAAATTCCCCATTTAAATTTAGTCCCCAGCTTCCTCTAACTACAGTTATGATGTTCAGTAGTTTTGCACCTCAAGCTCTGCATGAGTGCTCTGGGTAGTCCTGGGGCAGAGGACTTTCTTTAGAAGATCTGTGATTCAGAAATTTAAGCCTATTGTTAAGATGTTTAGATTTATCACAGAAGAGAAAATTCCTATGGATTCACAATTTAAAAGGAGTTGAAAAATCACTGTTGCAGATATTTGTAGATTGCCTGATACTAAAAGCTTCTGACTTTAATAAAACCATCTGGATTCTACTGTAAAATAAATAGTAAAAACTATATCATTCCCATCATTGTGTTAGGCTCCCATACTCTCACGCTGAGAGCTCCCCTGGCTTGAAGGAGCACTCTTTTTTCTGGAGAGCACTGAAGAAATAGCTTATACAAAAAGTCAGTCTATGCAGAAGAGGGGAAAAAAACCAGCACTAAGAAGAAGGGAAGCAATAGCAATGAGTCACGTGTTTCATTCGGAAAGCAGAGACCTCCAGTTTTGTTTATCTTTTGTGTGAACAAGTTCCCTGGTCTGGGTTTCTACCTTTTTTTAAAGTCCCATCCCCCATCACGACAAGGCTCCTGCCCCAGCTGACGGTCTCATTGTCCCTATGGCTGCCATGGGAAGTCATGATAGATGGCTACACCGCGACCCTTTTAGGAGGTGCGTGTTCATATTATGCACAGAGACCTTTTTTGATCAATAGTCAATTCAAACCTTTTCACTTGTGTACACACACAAATATATTTATGTTTATAATATATGTACGTATAAATAAGTGGCTGGAGAATTGTTAAGATGAGCAAAACTACTTTGATAGGTTTCAGCATTTTGAAACTCAAAGCAGCGGTATCTCACGAGTAAATGTGGTCGTTTGCAGTGTGAGCAATATTTTTTTAATATTTTAGTCAAAGGGAGAACAGCCAGAATATTTTCATTGTGGGGAGCAGAGAGACTTGAAATAACTAGGTTTTGATACTAGCCATATTGCACTTCACTTTTCCTCAGCACAGAATGCCAGCTTGTTTCTTCAAATTAAGACAATATGCTTATAGTGATGAACCTTATTGGCCATCTATCTTCCTTTTGTAATCTGGCTCTCATCAAGCTGAAATGAAGCCATTTCTTCTGACTGTGGCTGATTAAACACAGAGTAAACCTAGATCTCTGAGGAGGCTCTAATGATTCTCCACAGGCCCAGTGTCAGCCCGGCACCTGCAGCATTCAGCTTCCCCATTTCCATCATAAAATGAAGCATCTGTTACAGAGAAGTGTTATCTTTTTATCATCGATGGTATCTTTCTGTTTGAATTCACCTACCCCATTTGGTATAAATTACAGCCATTTCATATGTAATGAATGGTCACACAGGATGCACTTTGGTTATTGGGGGTTAAAAGGGCACAAAATCCTTTTACTAAACCTTTATTTAACTTGGTGAAAGTTAAGACTACATGGCTTGTGTAAAACCTTCTTTCTTACAACAAACAGGAGGAAATAGTTATCACAGCTTAATGCTGAAGCATTTTGATATTGCTTATCTAAATACTGGCCTTTGAGTTTTTTGGAAGCAATTTCTGGGGAAACGTTATTAGTTGCAGGGAAAAGAAACAGAGGAACAGGCCTGTGCCAAAGACATTTCTGTCTCGGTAACTTGATTAACTATAAGCCTGAAATGTAAAAGTAGGCAAAATTTGTTTGCTAGAAAGGGTGGTTGCCAACTTAGAACCTGCTGTAAATCTCACAGAAGTCAATTGGCATATTTTCAATTATTTCAACAGCATTTGTTTGGATCAGGCCAAAGATCAGCTCGCTGTTTACATTTTGTGTGGTCCACGCTCCTCTTTTACCTCCTTCAGTTTTCCATCTGAGCTGAAATATGCAACTTCGTCTTAGGAGCGATTTCTTTCAGCTGATGAGGATTTGGGGCATAACTTTGCCAAGCATTTCATTGTCCCTCACCTACAACACGGCTAGACTGGACAACTTCACATTTCAAAGAATAAAACAAAAACTTCCAAAAATCCTAATTGCTCATTGCTCCTTGAACTACCAGTATCATTGATGGAAAAAAAGCAGTTCTAAAACAGCTAAATAATTCCACCTATTAACAGGTGGCTACAAGAGGTGGGGGCAACAACTGCACAACAGTCTTCCTGGCCACATGAATCTGATTGATAGACATTGTTGTAGCACAACAACCGCTTCAGTAACATTTAAAGATTGCAAATAAGAGGTGGCTTTCTGTGTTTGATGTTGTAAACACAGAGAAAGTCTTCAGTGAACTAAAGAACAGCATAGAGATACTTTAAAGTAGCTTGCTCAGGTATTGGTATGAGACCATTTGAAGGAGACCAGAGATCAGCACCACCTATTTCTTGGCAAATTCTTGGAGTGTTGAAGCATTGGGGTGTTAGATTAAGCTGGGATAGGAAAGGAAGTTACAGTCCAAAGCATTTCACTCCACTTACCGTCCTATGCCATGCCCTGAACAGGACATGCCACCACTGAAGTCAGTATGATCTACAGCCCAGCATAGTTCAGTAGTCTCCCCACGTTTCACATTTCTCCTGTATGATGAGCATCAATATGTTGTCCATCTCACCAGGATTGCCCAGCGTTTCTTTTCCTCATGTTTCTTAACAAGTATGGAAGATGCAAGGGACATAAAGTAGTATTGACAATGTTCTATTGAATTACGGATGTTGAATGATCAAAACAGAAATTGTAATCACACAAAAATATTATAGCCACAGCCTCTTTGGTGGATCATTTGCCTAGTTATTTTTCATAGCACCTTACAGGTGAAATAATTCTACAGCATAAAAGTAACTTAAAAGCATATACTTTATTGTCAGGTTTAAACTTTCAAGTACCTGTTATCCATAGAGAGCCAGGAATTGCTTAATGGACCCACTGGGGGAAAAAAAATCTTCCTTGTGAAAATAAGGAAGGATGAACAATTTTGTACCAACATGCATTTTCATTATAGTTTTGCAAGCCTGCATTATGTGGTCACTTTCTGATGATCCATTTTGTAGCAAGTAAAATCATATTGTCCTACCACAAGAGCACACTTGTTATTCAAAATAATTAAGACATGAGTCATCTTAGTATCATAGTTGGCATTAGTGATATATGGGGCTGATGACTGATGAGTCCAATGAACATTTGACTCGTGCAGACTTAAAATATGCAGCTGAAAAGCTCAGTTAATTCAGAAGAGACACAGCATAGCAGTGATAGCATCTTGTAAAAGCAAGATCCAAGACAAGTAGAAATGCAGTAACACTAGTGATGAAAACAACAGAGGTCTTTGGATTTCTCAGAGCAGCTGAAAAATGTAAGAACTTTTTCATTAAAAAATTCAAAACTAAGTGTTTTCCCCTTGACAAGGTACAAAATGTAATAATTTTTTTTCTACTGTTTACATGATATTTTTGTAAGTGCTGGAATAGTTTTTGTTCCCCGTCCATTTCCTTTCATTTTTCGCTTTTGTTACTTTAGTTGAATAAGTGAATGATATCCAAAATTTCAGTTTGGTTTGGAAAAGTTGTAACAGCAGAAAGAAAAATGAAACTAGCTCAACCACTTTAGAGAGTTTCAATTTTCCTTTGTTCCCTTCTGTAACTTCTCCAGAATTAAAGATTTGTAAGACTTCATTTGAAAATAGCAAAAATAGGGAGAACAAAGATGGGGAGTGCAAAATGAGAAACGAGAAAAACGATGGAAAAAATCCAAACCACTACTTATTCTCTCAGAGGGGGAAAAAAAAGAAAAATTAGGAAATAGGTGTTTAATATTAATTTCAAACAAAAGATAGAAATAGGAAAATCTGAAAAGAAGCTTTTGCTTTATTCTCTTCACATGGATACCAACCATTTCCCTGTCAGCAACCGTCTAATTGACTAACACAGTTAACATGTGGCAACTATTTTCAACTGTATTTAGCTAAGTCTGCTGCTGCGTTTCAGACATGAGGAAAGCTTCCAATACCCAATAGCTGTCTGTTTTTTCCAGCTTTACTATGGGATCTAACAAAAGCCATTGCACCTAATAGGCTTTGACTCAGTTTAAAAAGTAGCAGTGCTTCCATCTAAGTAAGTTTTAGGACAATACCAAGGTATAAATGTGTGTCAGATACAATTTCTTTTGAATGCCAGCTTCTGTAAGGACTTCCACTTGCTATCCCAGTCAAAAAGGTGCCTCAAAATCAACTATCTTCAAAGCCACTTCACAGAGTGGTAAAACTAATAAGAGCTTGTATTTCAGCAGCTGGACACCCTGAGGGCAAACAGAAAACAGTCAGAGCCAGAAAGTCCAGTTTTCTTCCTCCGTGGGACAGCTTTGGGTGATGCGAGGATACTCCCCACCTTTGCGTTAGATCCAAATGTTGACTGTCATTTGAGTTAACAGGCTATAAAGCAGTGGAGACCATCACAAGCTGCATATTAACTCGTGAGTGTAAAATTTAAAGGACCTTGTTTCTCTCTGACACCTCAAATAGAACCCTAATTTGTAATTGGTCAAAAATAAACATTTAAAAATTGGGAGAAAAATACATTATCATCTCCCCAACAGTTCCAAACAACAATGCATCTAATCACAAGCTTAAAGTTAAAGGATGTTAAGTCTCTGGAAGTCCTAGGTTTATAGAGTTAGGCATATAGTACAGTGCTCCCCCAGAAAAATATCTGACCATTTCACTCCTTTTTTAAAGAGCTGCACTTTTAGGTTTGAATCTAATAGTGACACAATCATATCTGTGACCAAGTATCTTCCTGCTGTAAGATTTTTGTCTTCACTGATTCAATATATATATATAACATATATATAATGGTGTCTGTAGAGGCTCCATTAATGGACTGAGGCCATTCAATGCTTTTTTCCAAGCCATCAAATCATTTTAGTAGTTATTCGGGGAGGGGGGGAAACAGCTATAATGAAATATCAGAGGTGGGTACCAACTTAGATGATTGTGAAGAACAATATGTGAAAAATGTTGTGATCACCACAGATGAAAGAACTTTGAGATGAAATTGGTCTTTCACAGTAATATCAGTTCGCTTCATCAACAACAATGTATCTGGACAATGCACCAGTGTCATTGACTTTCACCATTTTAAAGGCCTTTAATACTGATTACTGCACAGTGAACAAAAGCTTTTCTTGTGAGAAGTCTGAAAAGGTTGATTATATGTACATTACAGCTGAAAATGGATCAGACAAGTAGTAAGTTATGAAACTATGAACACAAGAGAATAAAACCATTCACTGGGCTTGAATTACTTTAGTTTATCTTCTTAGGCTGAATTGTGGCTGTGGTCTTTTGCAACTCAAATAAAAAGCATAGATCAAGATGAGATAAAGATAACTGAGTATTGCCAGCATTAGGCAATAAAATCAGTAGCCGGAGTGGAAGAAAACTTTGATAACCACACAGAAAAAATTTTAAAACACAGGCAAAAGTCTTCTGTAGCTACTGCAGTCAAGTAAATTAGGCACTAAACAATAAAAAGATACAAGCATCTGCTCCAGCATTTCTTTACAAAGACGTTTGGAACTGAACTTGCTCTGGCCAGCTGAAGGGACTGTCTCTGATGTCCCAGTTAAACATGGTTTGAAAGCTTCCCAGAGATGAAAGTGGGTAACAATTTCCATATTAGGGCCCACACAGGAGGGTAAACTTCATTCAAATTTCAAAGTTCTGCTTTACACTGGGAAAAGAGAAAAAAAAAATCTTCCTATTAAAAAAAAAAAGCAGTTTGTTTCTCAAAAGAATTTTCCAAGGTGCTTTCAAATCATTTTTCTTTCCATATCTTGTAAGGAAAATTAAGTTTTAATTACTTTACGCTTGTTTTAGCATGAAAGAGGCAGCACAGCCATCATTGGAAGGATATGATGTCAGAATTTGTGTTGGTAGCAAGAGCTTACACCTCAGGAGGAACACAGCCAGGTCTACAAGGCTGAGTACAGTTTGCAGGTTGAGCAGTCAGGAAAAAAAAAAAAATCATTTTCTTTTAAAACTGCATTTTTGCTCTAAAAGTCACCAAAAAACCCCCATGGAAACCCCAATGTTATTCCTGTGAAACAAAGCTCACACTTTTTAGAACAAAATATCCTAAATTAAATTTTAGCCACTACATTAAAGGGTCATTTCCAAAAGATGAAAGTACATTCTGTAGCAGTGTAAAAGGATAATAGAGGGCAAAAAAGAATTACAACACAGTAGTATTACTGAAAAAAAGAGCACGAGTTGTGATATCCATGAAATGTTAAATTTTCCGCTATTCACAAGGCTCTGCATTCTTAATATCTGTAAAGAATGGTCATCTCAGTTGCTACAATATAACCCAAACGCTCAAGCCAGAGGGGTAAAATACTCTAAAGTAGCCACTACATCCAGCTGATTCTGCCATTTAACACTTCTCCTGTAACATCGGTGGTGAAACCTTAGTCCCCAAAAATTGGAGGGCGAGTTATGCCGTTGACCTCAGTCTGATCTGGCTCTAGGACAAGCAACCCTGCAGTCCCTTAGGGCCATGAGCCATGGGGAAACTCCAGGGCTCTGGAAGATGGAAATAGCCCCAGACACCTCCGCTGAAGGAGAAAAATCAGAGCTGTAGCCTCTCCCTGGGGCTGTCAGGAGCCTGAAGCAGTGGGGCCAGGTTTTCATGCAATTTGTCTCACCTTAGGCAAACGAAGATGGAGAAACCTCAAGTCGGTGCCCACCTGGTGAACCACGGAAAGGTGCTAGATGCGTCCAAAGAGCTCACATTAGCCACTGGCTTCTTGGTGCTTACGTCTGCGAAGTGCACCCCGTCGTACTGAGAAATTCATGCACGCGTGTGTCTAGACACATTGCTTAGACACCAGACCCCCTTGTTTTAAATATTGCGGGCTATACGAGAACCCTCACGCTTTTTCACTAGATGTCACACGCTCCTGCGTGCACACACATGCGCGTATGCACGCAACAACTACCTTCTCAGCTACAGACAGAAACTGCTAATTGATGTTTGTTAAAATTAATATTTTTGCCAGTCAGAATTAGTCACACATGAAGCATCCTGAGCTTCAAGTATGCTGTCTTAATTAAGGCTTTATCTGTCACTTAATGGAAGAATTATTATCAATTTTGATCGCTCTGTTTTTCTTTCAGATAACAGTAGTGTTATATCAGTCTGCGTATCCCTGTATATAAAGCAACTTTCTGATTTTAAAAGCAGGCTGATTTATTTTACAATGGTTTTACCGCATCTGAGGCTATCTCGTGTACAGTACTCTCACCCCACTTAGCACAGAAGCCCCACAAACAGGTGAACCCACAAAAGCGAAGGAAGCTGCACGTGCCAGATATTTTCCTGAAATGTAATACCAGCTGCACAGCTTTGCTTTCGCCCGCTTCCGACATTTTCAACTGCGAAAGGCCATAGGAGTACTGTTTCCAGGGACAAAAGAAGGTTCTTTTTTGTTTGTTTTAATCAAATAATAGTACGGTAACACCGATTTCTCTAAAGTATGATCTCTTGCCCTTACGCAAATCTGGAATAACAGCACTGACATGAATGGAATTAAATCTGGAGTCATTCAGGAGCAGCTGAGATCCAAATGCCCCAATCAGTAACATTTTGTTCCAGATTGCAAAACTTCTTGTTAGAACACAAACGCTCTTTTTATGAGAAGAGTTTAAATGAGTTGTTAGTGACGTCTTCACAGAGAGAGCTGGAGAATTTATTTGTACTTTACAAAGAACCTCTTCCTCTCTTTAAAAGCACCAGTTGTTTTAATTTAAACTAATATTAGAAGTTTCTTGCCCTGAGCCTGGTGTCAGCTATACAACTGTACAGCGTCTTTTTATCAATGTAGGAGTGCAATGACATAAAGACCATGCACTCAAGTGAGAAGTATAAATGTCCTTGTATTCCTTCCCTCAGATTGCTAGAATTAATCCAGATTTATATGGCACTCATCTATAAGGGGCAGTTAGTGCCCACCTCTTTCCTCCTAACCATGGAGTCGAGCCAAATTTGCAGGGAAGACAAGCAGCTCTCTGTATTTTAAGAGAAAAAAAAAAGATTGGTAAATCAAAATCTCCCTTTTTCCAAACAGTCACAGATTCAGAAAGCTGCATCAAGAGACAATATGTCCCAAAACTGCATCGTCACCAATACAGGGGCATAAATCAGGAATGCTTTGGTGACTCTTCTAGGCAGTTCTTTTTCTCTTAAAAAAACCCACATAGCCACCAATCTTCCTCTTGTGCCACACTGACGTCAGTAAACACAGAAAACTACAGATTTCTCTCTGAAGTATTTTGCTTGCATGCAGCGGAGCTTTAACAGGATCAGTCCTTTCCTGGCAGGTCACAGTACACTGACTAAGTTTAGTCACACTTTATAGTTTCAAAGGCTTCTCCCCAAAAGATGGTCCCTTCTCCCCTCTCCTCTCCTTTCTTTTCTTTTTTTTTTTGAGTGCAATCATCAAAGTGCTTTTAAAAATGCTGTTCATGACTACTTTGAGTTAAAAAATGAAACCTAAAGTGATTTCAAGCAGCATTGCATTTTAATTTAAGGAAGGCATAGATTTTGCACAGACGTTCAGCTTCCACCATTCAACCACCATAGGTAAGAAACAGTTGGCTAAAATATTTACCGTTAGCTACCAAACTGCAGTTTAAAATGTGAATAGTTCTATGAGCGTGAAATGAGGCCACGTGCATGTCGAAAGCTGAAGACGTGCTCAAGAAATTTAAAGCAGCACAAGGGTGCTGGGTACCATGCAGGATTAAGCCAACAAAATACAAATGAAACAGAGTCATCTTCTTTCATTTAATTATTATGATTTTATTCAAGCTTTGAGTTGTATGCCGCAAAGTTTAAAAAACTGGCAAGTTTAAGTACTGCAAACCAAAGGAGAAAGAGGAATATTTCTACCACATTCACAGAATATCTCGAGCGTGTAACACTCAATGTAACCAACTCACAGGACTTCAGCATAGATGACAAGCACTTTAGTCTCCACACCAAATTTATATTTTTATGGTATTATCTAAAATAACTACTCAATGCAAACTGGGTGTTTACCTTGGAAGGAAAAGCCAAGCTGTTTCTGCCAGGGTTTAAACATACTGTTCCTGGGGAGTATGTTTTCCACGCTTTATGCTCAGACTAGGAAACTTCCTGCATTCGTTACATGGTCCAGTGAGAGTTAAGAGCAACCTACCTCTCCCCCCCAAAAAAACATATTTTTGTTCATTTCACCACTTTTTCTGAAATATGGGGCTTCTCCGGGGGACCAGCTTCAGTTTATAAGTAGGTAGTATATAATGACATAATATACTGGGCACAGTGACTGCAAAGGTACACCCATCACATATGAGAGAGTGTTACCAGAAAACACTGTCATTCCTTTGCTATCCTTGGAAAAATGAAGGGAAAAACCCCACTAACTGTTGTGGCAGAGAGGGGAGAGCCACTCACATTTGCACTGCTGATTCTCTCCAGTTTGGAGGCTGAGAAGTTAATGTATTCAACTCCTCTTTAACGCCAGCCTTCCCTTGTGTTATTCACACAACTTAACTCCGGCTGCCTCCTCCTCATGCCTCCTGCTTTGCCTCATGCTTCTCAAAAGACATTTCTCTGCACAGCACATCAGAAACTAAAAATCTAAGTTGCTATCTTACTTCCAAACCGAGCTGTTGTCAGCATTAAACCTACACAATGCATTACAATATAATCCATTTACAGGGTGTCTTATCATGCAAATAACTCAAGGTGCCTCACAATAAAATAAAAAGGACAAGAGGAATAAACCTCAGCCACTGGAACACACAAAAAGGAAACCTTGAAATTTACTTTTAAACACACTAATGGCTCTTTTCTCCCAGTGAGGCATAAAGAGGGATGGGGAAGAGGATTTGACCAAGGAATTCCTATTAGCATTTGATGGGACTTAAATGTGCAAATCCACCCCAAGATCACTGGGAGACTAGGCTCCTTAAAAGGAGAAACTGCCTTGATAGCTTGGAGAGGAGATTCATAAAGGCCCAAACGTCAGAGAAAAACTTGGTCACCAGAACATCAACTTGTTGGCTTAGATCTGAAGAAGGGTAAGGCCTGAATAATCTGGCTTAGGGGCAGGAGCCATAAAAGCTCCTTGCAACACAGAAGCAGAAATACTGTTTAAAAGTAAGAATGGCTTTGACCAGGGCTTATTTCTGACTCATTTCCAAAAAAGATCCTGGTTTAAATTAATGTTCCATTATCAGTGTAGAAATAGCAAATAAAAAGCACTTTTCTCCTTCCTACTGAATTTGTTTTCATTTTCCGTAGTTCTTCCTTAGACTGTCAGAAACTGCTCTTTGGAAGAGATGGATCGGTAGTTTCCTCCCTCGCCTTTGCTCCCCTGGGTTGGAGCGTGAAGCGGTCGGAGGCACTCAACAGATCGGCCGTCCCAGGAGCAGAGCAGGGGAGGAACGAGGACCAAACCGTGCTTTGGACTGTTCCTCTCTCTGAAGGCAGTGCCAGCTCACATCATGGCCTACGTTATTCCCCTGGTCAAGCCAAACGAGCTTTACTAAAATGACAACCAGAGGATGGGGCAAAGCAAATACGCCTCTTCCTCGCTTGGGCACAGGAGTGGCAGCAGACACCACACGCCACGTATGGCACACAGAAATAAAACCACTGTAGGAGAGGCCACAATTCGAGTCACTATCTTCCTGCTCCTTAGAGCCCAAATTTTAATATAGTAAAATGTCAAATACTGGAGATATAACCCAGTATTTGCGTTATAAGTAGGTTTATTTGGGTTAACTAGGAATAAACATGTGAAGGTGCCGGCTCTTCTAGCAGGTTGTCTAACGCAACTGTTGCCCACATCAAATCCAACTATTTAGCCCACCGGCTACTGCCCGGCTGGAGACTGTGGCTGAAATCAGACTGAGGAGCAGAAAGACTTGTTGGACCAAATTCAGGCTGTTGAAGAATCTCTACCGGACTTACAATAATAGAGTACAGGTTTAAAATTATCAGAGATGGAGCTTTATTAGTCAAATATTAGCCAAACACTTCAG
>NW_010538433.1:78234-104675 GCF_000687285.1 Phaethon lepturus
CCTGCTGTTCTTTGACCTAAATAGTCACATTCAAGGTATTATTTCCTTTATTTTCTCTACAGCATTGACCAGATTCAAATGAAGGTTCAAACTCAAAATATTTAGTGACTGTTCAGCTTAGGGACACTCAGAAATGGAATGAAGAGGACTGGAGCATCTCTGGCATCAGTAGATAACTACCACCATAGAATGGGAAGCCTGTGGATATCCTGGCAGAGTTGAACATTTCTTCCTGCTCCCCAAAAAAAAACATTTCCAGTATCCAAAGTATGCTTTTTTTTTTTAATTAGTGGATATTAACAACCATAATACAGTTAGCATCCATCTACCACATTCTAATTTTACTGAAGAATGTATAACCTATTTCCAAATCTATACTAGCTGCCATTATAGAATATTATTATTCTGCACCAACATTTGCTCTACTTACGGAGCTCATTGCAGCCAGCCTTGCCTACAAGCTGGGTTAAGTCTACATTCAAATAAATAGAAATCTAAATTGTAATTTTGCATTTTTGAGACTGTTTCCTTTCTTTCAGGGTCACAGTAGCCATGGTTTCTATGTTGCTCTGAACATTGGCTCTACTCAGATTTGATTGACTTTTTCTTCAGGATACCCACTTCTACTTTCATCCCCACAAATTTAAATCCAGAGTAATACTTAAATACTGAATGATATTCCACACTTCTAAATGCTGTCAGACTGTTGCTTGTGGCCCAGACTAAGTAATGAACTCCTGAAGTTACCTTAAGAAATAAAAGACTAAAGTAAAAATGCAATTTAAATTGGAAAGCACTGTGTTGTTTGACTCCTCTTGCTTCAAAGTAAAAGGACCAATTTATTTGCTATTTGAAGAGGCTGAAAGCCTTTCTAAGACACTATTCCCCCTTCATCTATCATATATTGCTGGACACGTATGGCACCCATGGTTCGTGAGAGCCCTTCCTTGGGGTCATAGCTAATTTCAGAAGAGACAGAGGGATATGTATCATCTGCCTTCCCAAGATCAGAATCAGGTCTGCCTTGGTAAGCTAAGCTTTAGCTTGGAGAGAGTTTTTATGGCTGCGTTATAAAAACCCTGGAAACAGGGGAGTTTATGACAGAACCACTGACAGACCCTTAACTATAGCAGTATTCATGGTTACCACTACAAGACAGGCATTATGTTGGAGGGCAGTAAAGTTAAACCTGCCCATAGGGCATTCTGAAACGTTAACTGCCAGTGCATATAGTAAGATTTTTAGCACAGGTGTACTCTCCAAATAAACCTGGCTTCCAGACACCTCCTCCTTTTCAAAAAAGGAAAGAAAAAAAGAAAAGTCTTTCATCTATGACACTGGAAACTTTTCTATAGTTGCGAACAACTACATTTGATTAAAATCTGTCAGATTTATCTTCTTAGCAGGAGGGAAGAAATATGTGTTTTCCTCCGAAAGGAAATCAATGTGTCTTTATGATAGATGCAGAGTGAAAACGGGGATGGTGTCACTTTAAATGGTGAGGGAGGAAGGATGGGTAACCCGCTGGATATTACCATTAGCTGCTGGCGTAATTGTTGCGAGGCAACGCCCCTGTTCAGATCTTATATTCTGCATTTATAGGACTGGTTTATGGTCACCGACCCAACAGTTATTACTCAGTCTCTCAAAGCACAACATCTTCAGTGCAGAGGCACTGTGAATTTTTTTTTTTCTTTTTTTTTTTTTTTGTTCCTTTCACATTTCTTAATTATAACACCTTAATGAAATCTCAGGAAAAAAGTCCTTGGCTTTTTTGCTGGCATTATTAGTGCTGGAGTCCAACTAGTTTCTTTAGAACAGCAGAACAATAGCAAAATAATTTTACTTGAAACAACACAGAATTTGAAAACTGCATACGGCACGCTGGTTGACTTAGTGGCCAAAAAAAATATTCCCATTGAGATAATGTATCATCAAAATTCAAAAAAATATATTAATTGAAAGAGTGAAGTAGAGCTTGATTAAAAGCAGTAACCGAGTGCCCTTATCAAACTATTTGACCTTGGCAAACACATTATCAGCTTGGATTACAACATTATCCAGAGTTACCAAACAAAACAGTTTAAAGATATGTACATATAAATATGTTGCCCCTATCCTGGAAAGCTTAGAACCTAAATAGAGGAGAAGGAAGAAATAAGTAATGATTGCACCCCCGAGCAACTGCAGCACAGAAAGGTGAAACAACTTGCTCAGTAAGATGGATTCTTGGCAGAGGAGAATTATAACCTGTATATCCTGAATGCCAGACCACCGTCCTAAGTAGAAAGCCACGCTCTCCTTTCGAAATTATCTTAAATTTAAATAACTAAAGCAAAACTGCCACAAGTTTTAATGCCAAGTGATATTCATCACCATCCCTTGGTCTGCACAAACACCTTTTAATAAAGTTCTGTCAAAGGAGTCAACAAATGCACGTGCATCTCCAGGAAGGGTACTTAGATTTTTCGAAAGATTTTGAGAAGGTTTCACAGCAAAGGTCCTTAAACTGAACTGTTATAAGATGAGCTGGTTACAAAAATAAATACTCAGTTTTCAGATCAGGGAGGGTTTTTGAGCAGGGTCACCCCAGGAGCATATGTTACCAACTATGCTCATCATATATGGACAAATGATAGAGAATTATCCAAGAAAACAGAAGAAATTTGGTCTCACTGGGTGGAAAGCAATGCAAGTACAGTAGAAACACACACAGAGGCACTAGACACATCTATGCCAGAAAGATCTAAGTGATTGTGAATAACTCACCGTAAAGCATCAATTCAGTGCTCCACAAAAGGGAAAATAAGATACAAGAATACAAGTAGAGGATGAAAACCCAGAAAATAGCCTCATGCCATGGTAGTTCTGGTCATTCTGACTCAAAATAGATACAGAAGATTATAATACCTTGATGCTTTTTTTTATGTAAAGAATACCCAAAAAAAGAAAGAGGGCACACGATATCCAGCCTATAAAATCTGGAATAGAGAAGGTAAGTAGAGAATGATTATTCACTATTTTTCATAATACAATATAGGACACCTGTTACAAGAAACTATTTTTCTCCTCAGCACGGATTAAATGATGAACTAATTTTCATAGATGTTGCAGGGAACAAAAGTATGTATGGATTTAAAAAAACATGAAACTTCACTGAGTAATATTAAATATCAGCCTTGGATGTCTTTTAACTGCTGGTTATGAAACCAAGAGGGTACAGAGTCCTCCTCCTAATAATCTTTCCCTAAGCAACTGTCACAGACTATGCTTGGGTCAGGTTTCGCTTTAGTTTGACCCAACTTGGAGTTTACAATAAAATGAACTTTATTATGAAATTTTCACATAGTATGTAAAATTGTGCTAGTAGAATCTGTAGATGACAGAAAGAATTATTATGATGAGAGAGGACAAGATTCGGATTCAGAGCAGTCTGTTATTCTATATTTACTGTAATGTACCTAAATACAGGAAAAGTCAGGGAACAAGGCTAGTTTTATAGAACGGGAAATCTTCTCAAAACAGTTGAACCTGAAGGATTTAATCTCCACCTCTATTCAGTGCTATAGCATAAAGAGGCCAAAACCCTCTGGAGCCCAGAGCTAGAATAAAAAAAGAAAGATCCAAGTAGAAACAAGAAAATTATCTTTTCTCTGAAAAAAAACACTGGTAAGAAAAATTATTAGACAGCTGATCCCAACTGTACTTTCAAAAGGGAGACAAATACCGAACTAAGACATAGGAGGTGAAAATAATCGAGGTACTAGAAACAAGCACTACTGCGCAACATATAAACTCAACTTCTGCAGCTTCACAAAAAGGAAGAACTTGAGTTCTAAGCAGTGGTACTTGTATCCAGGGATAACGCTGGTTAACGTGGGGCACTTGACCTTGCTACCAACAACATGACAAGATGCAAAAGTGGCAACAGAAGTTACAGAAACTCAACTTTGAAGTTTAAGATGCAGTTTTCCAGTACTGGAAACTGCTAAACTTTGAGACCTATGGGTTTGCAGTGTTTAAGGCAAAATTTGTTCTCTAAAAAGAAAAAAAAAAAGGTTCTGCTGTAAGAGAAATTCTTCAATCTGTAGATACAACAGCTCAGCTGAAGACAAACATAGGTAAAGAGTGTATATCCCCTTTAGTTGAGACAACATAGACTTTATCTTCTCCATGGTCTGACTTGGAACACCCAGTGGTTTATAAACTCATATTTGAGAGGATATGGGGGAAGAAGGAGGATGTTTATGTAAGTGAGAAAAATGCATTGCCACCCTCAGCATCCATAGACCAAAGTCTTCCTCTTACTATTTTGTGAATTTGGGGCCCTGTCTTCTTTTATTACCCTTGTGGTTCAACATTAAGAAAATATTTATGCTTCAGAGTCCTGAGCATTAGACAGGTACCTGCAACATCAAGAATAATTCTCACACCCTGGTGATATAACTCATCGTCTGGTCTTGCTTTATTCCAGTATTTTTTTCCTTGGTTACATCAAAGATTTTGCAACGCTAACGATAAGATACTGAAAAGGTGGTGAAAACTGGGGGGGTGCAATGGAGAGATCTCACAGGTGGTAGCTGGTGTCTCTTCTTGCTCAGGATCATACTGATCACCAGATTCACATGTGAGAAGGAAATTAACCCCAGATCAGATTATCAGGGACAGTGAGGGAATTCTTACAGCATGGGATTACCTGGATATATTTCAGCCAGTTTCTCTAGATGCTGGTGCTATTTTGCTATGACCTATTCTCTGCCTACGCTTAATATTTGGGCAATAAGAAAGGGCAGCGCAGAACTGTACGGAGTTTTAAATAGGTTGCAATCTCTGGTCTTATCATAGGTAATTTGTAGTATTTAATAGCCCTGATATACAGGAGGTCACATGAAATCATTTAGAAGTCCTGTCTGGATTCAATTTCTAAGAATGTATTAATCTCTGCCTGGCACGGGAAAGATAATGGCATTTCCTTCAGTAGAGCCTCAGTCGATGCCAAGAGCAGGAGTCTGACTGTCATCAAATCAGCCAGTGAAAACAAGAGGGGTATTTGGTTGTTTATTTATTGAGTCATTCCAGCTTGGTATTGGCTTTATGCCAATGCATATAAGTTCAGAGATAAACAGTTATTCCTGACGATAGCAGGACAATCCATTTCTCCCCATTACAGCATGGAAATCTAGTGCTAAATTAAATCCAATCCCAGATATGCAGGTAACCTGAACCTTGACTTTCACAAGGGAGAAAAGGTTCAGGAGACAAGCTGGGACAAATCCAGAGAAGGGTCATAAAGGTGCAACGAACCAGATCCCTGCATAAAAGTTTCGCTGTCTTTCAACAGCCCAGCGCAGATTTGAACTTGGAAAGGTCCAAAGGAAACTATTTAAATCCAGGTCCCAGAATGCAAAGTGAGCTAGTTGGATTGCTCAGGAGCCTGAAGTGGCATTTTTTTATAGAGCAAACAATATAAAGTAAACATGGGAGAATGACAACCCTCTGTGTACTCTAAAAGAAAACTAAAAGTCCCACTGGTGTGCTCTGCTTGTCAGAGAATATGGGAGCAAAATGCAAGCGTGTTTAAAGGCTCTAGCCTGGAAGAACTTTTTTTTTTTCTTCTCTTTTAAAGCAATGAAATGGTTCAACAACCTTCTGAGAAGGTGAAAAATCTTGCCTGTCTACATTTGTAAGAGAAGCCTGAATTACCTGCCTTTCCCTTTAAGCGTTTTCAGATACAAATCAAACACAGATGGCCCATTATGTTTATGACCTCACTGTCAATTGCTCTAGATAGTGGATGCATTAATTATTGAAATATTTTCATAGTATACAACTTTTTAGTGTTCACATTGTCACAGATGATTTCAACTTTCTGATTAGGAGATATAAACAGTATTATTTATGAGAATTAATCTCTCAAATGCCATAAAAGTCACAAATCCACTGGACTTCTTTTTTTTATAAAGAATCCAGTCTAACAGAAAAAGAAACCAGCAACCAAAAAAACCTGGCCTCAGTTCTGAAAGTCAACATTATGTTAACATTCCCTGCGATACATAAACGATGCCAAAACCTATTACAATTGCAGTAAATTTTGATTACCAGAGTTGTTTGTTATTTATGTCTAGCAGATAAAGATAATATTAGGAATAGCCCTCTTCTTTTCTGTGTATAAATTACATCCATAAAATATTGTGTTTTTTAAACAGTAAAGAAACTTGATTGAGGTTTTCAAATTGTTGTGTCTATTCTGCTTCAAGAAAACCACCTTCGGAGAGCGAGCAGGCAGTGGCATTTCTTTAATGTTGTTTGCTTCGTGAGTAAGAATTGAGCAACTCTAGACCAAGTTCAGAAAAGTCCAAAGAGTAGCAAGCAGCTCCTAGGAGCAGCAAAGGAATTATTTTCAGAATAGGGTCATTGGAAACTCCAGTTTCCCCAGAAACAGCCCATTGACTGCGAGTTAAGGCATTCCCCTAGAGGTAAAATTGAAGTTTATACTCTCATGAGCAAAGAGGAATAAATCCAAACCTCCACTTTCTTGGGGATATAAAGGACAAAAGGTGGGAAATGGCCTTTCTGCCAGATGAGTTTTGGGGAGTACCTTGAGAGCATCAGGCAACTGCAGATCCCTTGACATTGAACTGGGATGTCCCATGTGTGAACAGCACCAGCCCCAGGCATAAGCTCTGCGCTACCCACTTGTCACTGGATCCACATGATGGATTCCTTAAAAAAAAAAAAAAAAAAAAAAAAAAAAATTGAACCTTGAGTTCCTATACTATTTTTCTCCTCCCAAAAACCTAGATTCATATTGTGAGAAACTTTTCCAGGTAGGAACTGTCTTCCTCCTGCAGAAAAGCATAGATATTTTTATTTCAGTTACTATCTTTTAAACAAACAGCAGATCAGCAGATCACCTGGTGATTAAGATTGCAAGAGTTATATCTCTATCTAGAAAAAAGAAAAAAAAATAACCTGCAGCTTCTTTTACTTATACTTTTATTGCCTTAACATTTCTGCAAGACAAAACTAGAAAGGGAACCCCAAATTTATGGGGTGAAGAATTAAATGAGTTAATCCCTCCTAGAATATTCCAGATGAGCAAACAGAAAACATGCCTTTTTAATATTACTATTTTCAGCAAACCCAACAAGCTGATGCCATCCAAAGCAGCAAAGGTAGGACGGGGGGGGTGAAGGAAGAGAAAGAAACATCTCATGGAGGTAGCCCAAGGGAGAAATAAGTTCATGACTAGCACATTTACACCTTTCTTGATTTATTTAAGGTACAAGAATAGTGTAACATGACCTGTTTGCTTCCCTAACAAGCTTTTATATTTGCAGCAGATCAAGTCCAGACCCACTTCTTGTGGCACAGGCACCCCTCACAGCCCTACAGAGGCCCAAGAGCAGACACCTAAAACCTCTCCAGCTTCCCATAAGCATTGGGGGCAGGGGAAAAAAAAAACACCACCACTATTTTTAGCTAAATTTTGTGGTGAAGCAGCAGTATCTCCTTTAACTAAGACCCCCCCCAACTTCACACATAATCTCTAGCTTTTCCAGGTAAGAGAAGTTCGGCTTTTTATAGAGCCCAGATTTATTCTCCCCACCCCAAGGAGGAACCACACCAAAGAGGGGAGTGCTTTTGGGGACCTCCATGAAACCCCCCCAGGCAAATATTTCCCATCCCCTCGTGTCACTTGTGAAAAGCTCACCATCTGCTGCAGATACTCTGAGAGTTGAAATAACTGAAAAAGAGAAACAGCTGGCAAATAAAAGCCTCAATTTTCCAAGACACCCCTTGTCTCATGAGATGGAGACTTCTAAGTCCTCCAAGGTCCCAGCATTCCCTTGGGCTAATTTACGTGCCTGGTCCCAACTGGCTATAAATGCAGTGCAGCCCCAGTGCTGCTCCCAGCAACGCAGCTTCTTCCTGGGGGGTCCTGGGAGGGAGCGGGTACCTTCTGGGCAGCAGCTGCTCTGGTCCTGAAAGAAAGGAGGATGCTCTCCTGCAGGTTTCCTATGGCTCTGTTCCCATGCAAAGCTGCGTGTTTTATTTATTCCGAAATGGTTAGTGCTAGGTTTTGCTGAACTTCAGAAATAGAAGTCAGAAAATGAGGTTCCTGAATTTGCTGGGGTCTCTTTTTCTGTGGAGGTTTGCTAAGGTTTTTCTACAGCTTGAAGGGCTAAAGCTCACACTTGCGGTCACTTCAAATGGGTAGTCTCTATCCACTCTTCTAAGATTCGTGCTTATGAGAGAGAGTAAATACTAACGCTTCCTTTTTTCTTTCCTCTTTTTTCTGCTTCTCTATAGAAAGCAGAGACTGGGTGAAGCTTCTGTCCTCCTAGATAAATAGGAAATATATTGTTTAACTGCAGTAAACCTTTACTGGTTTTTTGCTATATACTGTGAAGAAAAATGGATGTTCAGGAAAGGACATATCCAACATGTTTGGGGCTGGTGGAGGCGGGCTGGCTGTGCAAACAGATCTTTAGGGATTTATGATGATCAGTTTTTCAAGCAGTAGGAAAGCCTGAGAGCACATTATTTTTAAATGAGTTATATATTTAGTGCTACCCCCACCATTCTTTCAGCTCTAATTTTAGAGGGCAGGGGACAACTCTGGCACTATTGTAGCCTTGTCTAAATTTAATATAGTTGAGCAGCTGATGATTATCAGAGATTGTCTTTTTGCTCCTTCAGGAATTTTTCACTCGGGAGCAGGGGGAAAGTCCCTGTGTGGTACTCTGGTTAGGGTATTGTACACGCTGTTGTACTACATGAGGGGAAAAAAAATATGCTGTGAAATAGCCTTTTAAGCGCTCCAGGTAGGGATTTCAGATGTGGGAGAAGTGAATGAGGTTGGTTTGGATAGTATTTTCCTTTGCTTCCTGTAGAAAGAGTAATAAATTATGCTGGTATATACCAATAGGCTGGTCCTAGTCCATCCCTGTATAAGCACAGATACCACTACATGAAGAACAGAGCTAAAGATCTTCCAGTTGTCTTGTGGAAGGGGTGAGGAATGTTGTTGCCACCTGCTTGCCCAATGTTAAGGATCAGGTGGTCCATCTGAGCTGTGGTTTGAAGACCAGAAGAGGAACTCTTCTAATCCTTCAGTTCAGTCTCTTACAAGGTAGGAACTCTTCTAATCCTTCAGTCTCTTACAAGGTACAGTCCCCAGATGGTTCCCCCAGTCACAGTCACGGGTAAGTGTGACTTTTAACTCTTACAGGCTTCAAGACGGTCTAGACCTCAATGTGTTGGTTTTCTTGTGGTCATAGTGAGCAATATCATCTCAAGCAATGTCTCCCTGAATTTGTCAAATGATATGCTAGTCACATTTTATGGAAACAGGGACTTGTGATGCAGGGAGATTTTTTTTAAGTGTTTAAGTGATTAAAGGCAACAACAAACACTCTCGTATTGGAGGCAGGCTTAATCTGCATAACTCCACACAGTGTCAAAGACTTGCTCTAGACAGAGTGTTTAATGAAAAACTCTGTAAAAAGAGGCCTTGCAACTTCCTATAAATATTAGGCTTTCTGCCTTCCTTCTGAAATATATTAACAACCTCAAGAGGGATTATTGATGCTGGCAAGTAAGTTTAAGCAGCCCTCAGAAGTTCCTGACACTGTGTACAGCATTAGATTTTTGCATATGGTTCCCCACACACACTTAAGTGTTTTGAGGTTGGGGTGACTGCAGGTCTCTGAGAAAGCAAGATTGATAAAGCAAAGCAATCGGAGTTATTTCCTATGCATGAAATTGATTAAATGCTTCACTAAATGGCTTATAAATTTGGCTCTCATATTTCTGTCACCCACTGCAAAGATTACAGAAACTCCGTCTATAACCATGTTGTATACAATACCAAATTACAAAAGGTTGTAAAAACTAATGTTTTGTTTAAAGTTTTGAGCAGGACCATATGCCTTCGGTGACCTTGAGTAAGCTATTTTAATTCAAAACATTTTAAAGAGTGGAAGAGAAGGGAAAAAAATCCATCTGCATAACAAAACTGAACTAACACAATTTAATGCTTAGTATGCTGCATATCATTTTTTACTTCTTGCCAGAAAAAATGTTGAATCCCCTTCTACCGGAGTATTCTAATTTTATAGCTACTAAATGTATGCGGCATGAAACCTAGAAGATCAGGTTTCCCCAGACTGAATTTGCTTTTCTCATTTTTTTAAATTGTTGTCAAATCTACCGGGGAATTTACATGGTCTCCTTTACTCTAGAACCCATGCGCGTCAGGCCCTAGTGTTTTTGACCTCATCAGGCCCTTTAAAAGTGAAGTTCTATTGATTCCTTCCTTACCATAGAGTTTCATTGTTTCCCAAAAGAGGATGAGAAACTGAGGATCTCAAGATGCCAAAAGCAAGTGTGAGAGCAGTTTGCACCCAGATCTACTTGCTTCCCTTTCACATGGGACAGCCAAAGGTCTTCCTACAGTTTGGGCACTGGGGTACAGCTGTACGAGCCTAGTCAGCTGCGGGAGATCTATCGGTACGATACTGAATTCCTGACTATGCGTAGATACACACAGTGTCCTGCACACATTTAATAACTGGATGTAACCAGCAACTGTTATGCTCTTGGTCTACAGCAGAATGAACTTTGGGCCAACTGATACTTCTGTTATTTTAAAATATCTTGTGTTGGCTTCTGCCTTGGTTGTCCTGGTGTAAACGCCTGACCTGGAAACTTGAGCTCACACAAGCTATCTAATTGTAGGAAAGGACATTACTTAATAAAGTCACAGGTAAATAGTTAGCCGCAATAAAATAGGTAGATTGCTTCATAAATCAAATACTGTTCTTCTGACAGTCATAAATAAATTTTACAGGATCCTTTTTACATGCAGCTCCATTTTACAGAGGGGAAAACTAAGGTTCAGCAAGAAAACAGGCTTTGCCCAGTGTCAGAGTAAGTTCCCTGACAAAGCCTGAGGCTGAGCTCTGGCTCTTCTGCTCCCCAGTGATTTAAGAACTCAACCATACTCTCCTTAGCTATACAAATAAAGACCTTAAGCGATTAAATGAAAGTATTGAAGCGAAGCTCATAGCAAGCAAGAGTGAATCAGCATGAAATGCAAATGTAAGCATGAGGAAAAAAATCCCTGTGTTTTAACCGTAAATGCCTGTTTTCTACAGGAAAAGCTATGTTCTCCTATAACATTTACAAGCCATCTTGTCCCCAGCAAGGATTAACATTTGGCATCGAAGTACTGATCTGGCAAAGAGCTGCCAGTAATGTAATCTTTTTTACAACCAATGACATGCTTAAACTCTTGACAGACTTGACCTCTGCCCATTGCTAATCCCTAACTTTCTTGCCCATTCAGATGTACATCTTTAAAGAGATGGCACCAAACGTATAGC
Organism: Phaethon lepturus; assembly: GCF_000687285.1. Lineage (NCBI taxonomy): Eukaryota > Metazoa > Chordata > Aves > Phaethontiformes > Phaethontidae > Phaethon > Phaethon lepturus. Next base: position 89,625 of record NW_010538433.1, read on the forward strand.
AAACAGCTAAACTTTAACTGAAGGTGAAACAAGAGCTGCCCAGGGAAAAGCATTGGGCAGAGGGAAATCGGAGTGTTCCTTACCCAGCTCTGTGCTGGGATTTTGACCCCATCTTGGGGGGAAGAGGTGCTTGCTCAGTTGTACATGTGCAGTGACTTTGTTTCTGCCCAGGTGGGAGAACACAACTCTTGGTAAGAGAGGATGTAATGTATTTGCTTGCATTACAGGAGCGCTGAAGAGCCCTAACTGTAATCAGACTCTTTATGCTCAGGCTGTCTGGACAGTCCTTGATCCCAAAGGATAAAGCTAAACAAAGTAGATGAAGCTCACACACAGAAAAATGAGGCATAAAGAGACCTTGTATTTTACTGAATCAGTTTCTCAACTCCCAGTGCAGGCGTTTGGTTGGAAAACCAAGATGATAGATTTACATTATGTTCAGAGAAAATAAGTCAATCCAAAAAGATTCCAGCTGTCTCTTCTTTTATTTGTGTGACAACTAGTCCTGGGACACATGCCAGCTCCTCAGATATTGCTGCTCCGCAGTCTAGTTATTCTAACTTCTGGCAACTGGTTATTTGACCTCTTGGTGGCTGGTCGTTTTAATATCACCTTCTCCATGTGGATAATCTAGCGGGAATCCCTCCTTTGTAATGCAATGGTCTAGACATGGTAATGGGCCAGAACACTGAAGTATTGTGCTGTTCAGTCCAGTCTTGAGCTACAGCTGAGGAGCGCTTATTGTGGTTGGGAAGCACAAAAATATGGTGTAGTCTCTTGTTCGTGAATTAGTGGTCCCCAGGCACTGGGAGAAAAGTCTAATCTTTTCTATGCCATGTGTTGTATACCAGCTTTGGATCATTCTCTAAAGCCATGTGATAGCAGTCTCCTCCTCCCAGATGAGCACAGCCCTGGCTCCAAAGGACATACAAAGAGGAGATCAGCTGAGCAGCATCAGCCCTCATAGCTTTCATTGGCTTGTGGGTGATGAGGTACATTACTTTTGTGTGAGAAACCAGCCAGGTGTAAAAACTTGTCTATATTCTGCTGTCCCATTACCAGTGATTACCAAGTGGCATAAAAGCCAGCGGAGTGCTCTGTATCCCATAGAGATCCTCCATTGAGTGGCCGGTACTGCTGGATGAGGATTGCTTTTCATTAGTTTTCCAAGCAGCCTAAAAGCATCTCAGAAGAGACCAGTGTCTCTAGACAGTCTAATCTTCTGATGCTGTAATTGGTGACAAAGCATGCAAGCAATACAAACAAAAGAAGGAGCCGTATATCTTTAATTTAAGGCTATATTCCATTGCAAGTCCTTTGTCCACCTTGAGCAGTCAGAGCACAGCCATAGATTTTTTTTTTCCCAGTAGTCTCAGAATGGGATCTTAGAAAATGGTGTGACATAGACTTAAATAGGTTTCAGAATAATCCATTATGCATCAAGTGTTTAATCGACATAATTAATATTTTTAAGGGGAGCCATTTACATTGTAAGTTCTATACACATTATTTACAATTTCAACAGTAACAGTTAATGCTCTGTGACAAACTATATTGTTTCCAGCTTGTTATCCATTCATAACAAGGTCAATCTATTACCATTATTTTTGTGAATGTAGCTGCTACCTTGAGGCGAAAAGTTAATTGTAAATTACAGAGGAGGGATTGAGTTGTTTTTTTAACTGTATTCACTGTAATGTATGGTAATGGTGCTATTTTACGAAACATTTACATTCAAAGGCATTTTGTTATTCATATCAGACGTGCTGGACAAATTCAGTTCCAAACTTTTCAAGAACTTACTCAATGGGAAGGGAAGAGCCGTTTGAAAGGATCCAGCTGAACGTTTCATAACCATTGCAGTTAAAACCAGATGCAGTCTCATCTATTTTTCCCCTGTGAGACTGGTCCCTCTGCCATTACCATCCAACACAACTCTGAGAAGCGCCGAGTGCTCTGAGAAGCAGGAGCAGATTTGATTGTAATTTAGAGTAACACTTTAGCCCTTACATCACAAAAGTGATCTGTAAGAGATGTATCTTAGGATTTTATTCAGCCCCTGATACAGAGTAAGTACACAGTGCCAGTCTGATGTCTGAACTCTTCTACCTCCCTACTTTTGCACAGCTTCTACTGTGCCCTGGCAGACAAAGTTAAATTTTATATTTATGCCCTGCCTTATTTGCTCCCACCTGAGCGGAAGTCAAAGGGTATGTGGCATCGCTGCTTTCTAGATCGCAGTAAAAGTTGCCGTTCATAGGCTACACAGAAAATGATAGAGAACCACCGTAAAAATCTGGCTTTCCTATGTAATTTTAACGATGCATCTCAGGACAAAACCCATGAGCTTTCCATTAGATCATGGACTTATCCATCCTAATGGACAATGGAGTTGACACCATTTAACGTCAATCTAGACAACGTTTCTGCTATGCCCACAGATACAGCAGGTCTGCCTGCCACATTGATCTCCTCCTTAATCATCTTTTATATTTGTACTTTGAATTAGGTGACCGCATTTTATTCTGGCTTCAATTATAACACTGGCATTGACTCTTTAGAATCACTTCCAGAATAACACAGAAGACAAACTCATAAACACGGAATATTTTGAGCTGACTAAAGGAAGTAAGAGGATGATTGCTGATCAGATGCAGAAATGCATTTCTAGTAGCACAGGAATAAGAAAAGTATGTTAGTTTTATCTTCCTTTCTCTCCTGCAAATTAGGCAGGTGGGAACTGTTGGGATATTTGCCTAACCATCCTATAAAAGATACGTTCTGACTTCTCAGCGATTAAGTTGTTGTAGTATGGTAGGGGTGTTTGGGTGAAAAGAAATTGATTTCCTCAAATTTTATGGAGAACAATTTAAATTTGTTAGAATCCATTGTTCCAACACCTAACAGCTCACTTAAACATATTCCTTTCTTCCTCGAGTCCTAATGAAAAAGAGATTTGTCAGGCTTATGTCTTCTATTTGAAGGACTTAATATGCTAAATCAGACCAGCTTTTCTTTTACCACATGTTCTCAGAAACTTCAAGGTGTCCTCAGGTATTAGTATATCTAGCTTGCAAAGGGTTAATTAACATTATTTCTGTGGTTTCCATCGCTGGTAGTATGTTCAAAGTGCACAAAGCTCAAGACATGTGCATTCTTCGTCCAATAACTTGTCCAGTAATTGGTATATTGATTGCTAATGTCATCATGTTTTAGTATATATAAACCCTCTCACTCCATCATACAGCCGCCAACAATCCAAGAAGTCATTGTTTATTCATTGTAACTCCCAAACTGGCCGTGTCAGATTCTGCTTGAGGCCTTGCTGATAAAAATCAGCAGATGATTGGGCACACACATTCTTGACATGGCTGACCCATGACATCTTAGGGCCAGCAGGGAGCCTGTCATTATGTGTACAATACTCTTCTTTCTTTCCTCTTATCTATTCCCAGATGACTTTGAGATTTTTATTAACTCATTAATGACTGAAGATGTCATTAAAGAAAGTGGGGAGGAGGGGGGGAAGAGGGCATTTTGTTTGTTTGTTTAGAAGTGGGGAGCGGCGTGCCACTGGCGCAAGGAGAAAGGCGGAGGAAGCTTGACGACAAAGCTGAAGTTTTTCCTCTGTCCAGAGGAGAATATCGTTAGTTCATTAGGATGACTAAAGCTTTGAAGGGAGGACAAAAAAAAAGGCTGTATTTGAAACACAAGTGAGGAAGGAGGGATGGCTTTCTCCACAAAAAGAAGCAGCAAACAAAGACTGGTCAGGCTTATGTAGTACAACCGGTAGTCCTTACAAGCACAGCAGGATAGCTTCCTGGCCCTACCTAGGTGCTCAAATACTTAAGTACTCGGGGAGTTTTGTGTTCAAGGTTAGCATTTTATCATGTCTTTAAACGTGTGTTTTATACAGGGAAATAGTATCTGCTTTTCTTTAGTTTTTCTTGTAAATATGTCAATTGAACAGATATTGAACAACATTATATAGTAATTACACCTGCCGTTCTTTTCCAGTTGTGGGGGTTTTTTGCATCTTAAGTTTGTGAATTCTATCTGTAAGTGTAGTAAACTACTGAATATAACTTTGCAGATTTTTACTATATAGTCAGGATTTGATTGCATTAAAATATATGTTTGGAGCAGAATTTTCATGTGACTTTGCTTACAGTCTGCTTTTGATCCTACAGGAGTAACTCACTAAACTTCCCCTGAATTTGGGATAAGCAACTAGTCCCACCTTATAGGCTTTGCCATTTTAAAGTCTTGTCTATATTTCTTAATTTTTCTTTGTAACGATCTCACAGCTGATATTTTTATTGTAGGATGGATTCATGTGACAATGAAAGTCATCTTTTTCTTCCCGAAATTTGGGTGTTTCCTATCATTAGAAGCCTGTTGGTTTAGAACCAAGGACTTAGTATTTTAAGGATTACCATTATTTTATTTTAATGATTGCCATTTGTGGATTGACTGAGGAAGAGTGGATGTTTTTCTGTCTTAGGCAGCTGCCCTCCATATGGTTGTTGATCTCAACCTAGAAATCTCTGACGTGATTGCAGTGGTACTGGACGTTAAAGTGACATAGAGCTGGATGTCATCTGCATTGGCTGGCCTTTAATAATCTTTGTTTCAATGTCTATCTTTTTGATGAGGTGAGTGGAAGAAAGATGAGCCTGTTTCCCTGAGGGACCTACAAATATTGGTATAAAATAATAGAATAAGCTCCCTGGATGAGACATGTGAATCACTAAAGCCAACTTAAACAGGAATCTGTTTATTCCATTGCATAAACTGCAGATAACCGTTCAATAGTCAGGCATATCATTCTGACCTTATAGACTGACTATAGTAAGTTTTAGAAATCCTAATTAGAGTTAAAAAAGAACAATTTAATTATGCCATATTGTTTCTGACAACTGTCCATTCTCTCCATTCAATAGATGATCTAGATAATCTAGGGTCATAGGACAAACATTTATTCTTAGGAATAATGATAATATTTGCTGTGTCCTGGGTCCTTGTGAAGGCAGTGGACATTTTCTGCAACATTAGAAGTCATTTATGTTTTGTTTCTTTAAGATGTCTTTTCCTCTTTTGTCTCCTGATAATTAACAGAACATCATTTATATTACAGTGGGAGCTGGGGTTCTCCATCAAAGGTCAGGGACTTGTGCAAGGTGCTGTCTGGGGTTTTAAAAAAAGTATGTATATATTCCAAAGGAACACAGATGGGTTTGAAAAAGCAAATAAAATAAAATGGCAAGAACACATCAGCCTGTGCTGGCCTAATCAGCTATGCCCAGCTCAATCAAGGTGTGCTATTTACCTAATGCACCGTTTTGAGAGGAAGCTTTCCTTTCTCCTCACTTTCTGACATCCAGACTCTCTTCCATTCTGTACCGAAGTGGGAACCTGTGATGAATCTTTGGATAATGGACTGTTGCTTTGACAAACTGCTCCTCTAGAGAAACACGTGCCTGTCTTGGCGACAATAATAGCAAAGTGCAGATTTTTTGGAAGAAATAGAGGCTTTGAGGGCTACAGCAGCAGACTCTGAGTCTATAAATTGCTGGACTGGGATGTTAGATGCCTTTTAATATTTTCAAACATCCAGTAGAGTAATGAAAGAACTGTAGGACTATCCTGATGTAAGACCTCGGGAGAGTTGTTTTCAGAGATCATGGGAGCTCACAACTTGTTTAAGAACATGAAGTCCTATCCAAGTAATAGCTGGAAATAAGTTGCTTGATTTTTCTATCCCTAAAGACAAATTCTTGTAATAGCAAAAGTGTAAAATACAACAAAGAGAGGCTTGATACTTTCAGATACTCCAGCCACTTCACAGTGGGGAAAAAAAAGGCATACTGACAGTGAAACTATTTGGGGTAAATAATGAGGACAGACTTCTCGGAAATAAACTGGCATGGATTTGGCCATGAGATGTCAGATTCATAACTTGGGAAATGAAAGCCTCTATATAGTAGAGACCAGGCCCTAGCCCAGCAGTGGCAATTCAGCCTTCTGAGCCACAGGGATTTCTTTATAAGCAGCGGTGTATTAAATGTGGAATCGGGTAGGCCAAAGGGACAGCAGTAAAACAGAGACAACGTGCAGTGACCAGAAATGAGCTCAAGCCAGACACTAATTACTTTGCAGTAATTTTGTTTTCCTTTAGAGTTGACTAATATCTCTTGCTCCTGGAAGGTAAATGCTTTTCCTGTCACTTAGGTTTTACATCTAGTACATGTTTTTAGTTTAACTGAAGCTGGGGAGAAAGCAGTTTTTGTCTATCTGATTTAGTACCTTTATGAACGTAAAGACGAGGTGTGGATTTTTATATTGTGCACATAGCTGGAGTGGGCTGAGGAAGAGCACTTTTAGACAGGCCTAGGTCAACAAAACAGATTCATCCATCACATCTGCCAGAATGGAAAGATAGTTGTCTCAATGCTCAGTCAATCTGAGACCTTTCTGCTGAGTCAACTGACAAGATTGCAGATATTTGTGACAATGAGGACACTTATCCACTAGTAAGTGGACTGAAGACCACCTACACGTTTGTCAGTGGGTCTGCAGCTTAGGAAGCTCTAAGCTCTTCAACACCAGCATATTGCTATTTGCAGTCCTCCTTATCAGTTGAGAATCCAAAACCTGAGCTAGGGTAAGATAAAACAACAAAAGGAAGAGAATCTGAGGTGATAATGGTGGAAGGTGTGAGAGTCAGTAGAAAGTACAGTAAAGAAACCTATGACAAGTCATGATAAATGGGTCGTTATAAAATTCATGTTTAGGCTGCACCAGTCTGGGGATAATGCCATTCGTCATGGCAACACTGGGGCACTAATGAGCCCTCATTGCATATTCATGACTTTGGTGTCTCTCTCCTCTCTCTGCCTCCCTCCCACCCCAAACCAATGCCTGGTAAATATCTCCACCTCAAGCTGAAACTCGACTTAGGCTGCTTTTTTTTTTTATTTGTTATGTTGCAGCAATTACACTGTAAAAGTGCTGCACAAGATTGATTGCTCTGATCTGTAGTTCAATTGTAAATTAGAATACACATCCCCCTGGGGACACACGGCCCCTATTTGTGATTAAGAAAAAAGCCCCATAATAGACTAATAGCTAAAGTTCTCTCTCTTTTACTTTCAGGCAATTAGCTTGATGAAATGGCCTCTTTTTGTGTACCCTGGAAGTGTAAACCGATATCATAATGAAGTATATGATGTTTATTCTATTATTTTCACCTTGCCATGTATGCAGGAATGCATAAATAATGGCTGTTTTGTCTAGTACATTTACTGATTCAGAAGTAAACTATGTCTTAAAGATGCAGTGTATGATCCTGCAGCCTTGCGTTAAGCTGGGCACCGTGACTAGTCCCCATGAAAACTAATGTTCTGCCTAAAGAAGTTGGAGACCATCTTTAGTCAGGTAACTAAATACTGTTTGCAAGACACTTGCATTCATAAAGAACCTTAATTGGAAAATCTTCCTAATATTCTTGTGAGAAAAAGAAGGTATCTCCATTTTACAGAAAGGAAAACTGATGGGGAGATGCTGAATACATTACACAAGCCCACACAGGACTTTGGTAAGCGCTTAAGAAATCCTAGCTCCTTGAACTTCTTTTCAGGCAATCAGAAGCTCCCTTTCCTCCCTCTTGTGAAGTGTTATTAATGCTGTCCTGGGTGGTTCATGGAGTGGATCTGACCTTAGCTTGCCTTAAAGACTTAAAACTCCATGGTGTCACGGTTGCCTTCATTCCCATGTGACATACATGGCTAAAGCTCTTTCACCTGAATCCAAGGTGGATATGGTCATGCCCATATTCAATATCATGTGGTGGACGTTGGCTTTCCCAAGGGCCAATTTGAGCTGTCAGTCTGAGCAAATGAGTCACGTTGTGCAATAGTGTTATAACGCTGTGATGGTGTTCGTGCAATTGAGCTCGAGATACGTATCTGGGAAGAAAATTGCCATACGATGACTGCTCCAGGCATATCTGCTATGTGACAAAAGGCGCTTCTACATTCGCATCTCACTTTGGCCAGGAGTGTACTTTTGAAGTGAATCTTCCAGATGACCCTGCTTACCCTGCCCCACAATGTGAGGCAGTCTTGGAGCACGCAAACCAAATTCTTTTGTGTGAAATCAAACCAGATGATGTGGTCTGGGAGCTCCAGCAGCTAATGGGAATTAAATCCACAGGAGCATGCTAGAGCTAGTCCAAGTAAACCTCTGACATGCGGTGACCTGGGGCCGGTCCCTGCTCTTCAGTGCACAGTATAGACATACCTTTATTTGCCGATTTGCCAAGCGAAGCGGGGTTCCTATCCAAGGAGTTGTGAGAAGCTCAGGTAGCATGGCAGGAGGGACATGTGAAACGGCCTGAAAAACCTGCGTGAGAAAATGAGCTGGTTTAGGTATAACCACATCAGTTTATCTGCAATAGAAATATTTTCCTTTAGTTTAAATTCAGTGTGAGAGAGGTACTGTAGAGGATTATAACAGACTGCGGAAACATTTTGCTAAGAAGCACTACCAGTGCAAACCTTTAAAGGGTAACGCTCTGTACATGGCTACAATACCGTATTCTGTTTAAACTTGTTCATCATTGTCTTCTTGCATGACAGCCCTGGCATTTAAAATATGTTAGGGGTGACACAATACTTTCACCTGGTGCAGACATATATCACTGGAAGGATGTTCTCATAAACAAAGTGCTGCGGGCTATGATCTTATCATTCTCCTCTTCCTCCTTCTCAGTTCAGTTCAATGACAAACACGTATTTCTCTTCTTTGCTCCAGTTTCTGGTCTAGAGCAGCCTGGTGTTGGAGCAACAGGTAATGTTGCAAATCAGGAATGACCAACATTGGTGGGGGGAAAGCAACGGCGAGGGCAGCAAACGGGCAACGAATTTTATCATGCTTCAACTGGTGCGTGGATTCTACACGGTGCTACGATTTTACAGCATGAGCACAAGTTTACTCACGTGCATGCCTGCACATGCACATTTTTTTGAGAAAGACATAAAGCAAATTAGTGTTCACATGTAATTAGCTGACTATTAGTGTGGTTCAGCCAAGGCGATAGGCAGACAGTAAACTTCGAGATAGCTCGCAGATAAAAGGACTGAGGGTGTTCTGGAGAAACCTGGAGGTAATACTTCAGAAGAGAAATTCCTGACAAATTGAGCAGGCATCTAAGGATGTTCCTGCTCTATACCATTAGCATGGCACAGTGTAGCTATCCAGGTCTTCCCTCTCCCCCCTACAAAGCTTAACCCTTCCTGGCATCCAGAGCTCTTTCTCCTTGGGTAGCCTGCTTTTAAATTATTTAAGAATTAATCATAATTTTCTGTTTAAACACATTAGTTTGGACTGAACCTGTGAAATTCCCTGCTCATGCTTCCTGCCTGCCTTCTTGAGACAGCGTATGAAACGGAGACTATAACCCTTGTAGAGGCTGGAATACCTCCAGTTATTTATCTAAGAGTTTAGATGACCAGGTATAATAAAAACATTACCATTTACTATACGTAAACATCACACTTGGAAAGAAACCCAAAGTGTGTCCAAGTGCAAGTCTTTGTAACTTCTATGAAAGTGTGGGTATTTTACTAAATCTTTGTGCTAAATGAAAATGTCATTATATTTTTTTCTCATTTTGTAGCTGGCAGGGAAGTGCTTTTTTCTGTCCTCTGGGAGTTTTCAAGATTTCCTTTTTTTCCGACTAATTGTCTGGCTAACCAATAAGCTGCTAAAAAAAAATTTAAAAATCAGTGTGAGCCATTTGCTCCAGTAATTTCAAAATATTTCATTTTTTGATTTCACTTCTAAATTAAAAATTAAAACCAAAACATATTTCAAAGCAAATAAATGTTCATTTAGAAAAATATCTATCAGGACATTTGCAATGATTTTTGAAATGTCTTTAACATCTCTTTTTCAGTTGAGAAGCCTCATGAAAACCACATATTCCCTCTAAACCTTTTTGCCTGTTTGGCATTTTCCAGTACAAAGTTTTCATGGAAAACCCCAGACATAATCCACTTGTATCAACAATGCAGTATCTTAGGGTGTTCTTTTTTGGGATGGCTTCTGGGGAGGGATCATTGAGAACTTCATCCTCTGAGCTGATCCAGCACTGAAAACTTCAAATACTGCTGAAATCATCCATATTTCTGAGTATTCATTCATGTAAGACTTGTATTTCTTGAGGCCTGTGTACATATGGCCCGTTGTCCTTTTCATTCCTCTCAAACAGGACCGATCTAAAGTGTTTCTATTGGAGTAAAAATTTGGCGTAGGTTTTGCACAACTTGTACGCTATTTCTTTGCCAGTGTGTATACTCCATAGCAAGACTGTTAGGACTCCATCCTGCAAGGAAAAAGCACACTTGATATAACTGAGGAAATTTTTGGTTCATCTTGAAGTAGGGAACCTTCTGCTGTAGATCTCAAGTGATGCTCAAGAGGAAGAACAGCACGTACGAGGAGAGCCAGCATGCCGGTGGCCAAGAGCCTACCACTAGAGATAAAGTTTGGGGACTGTGTCAAGGTAAGTGCCTTCACAAGCCACTCAGCAAATGCTTTCTTTGCAACTCTTGCTGCCCTGTTTAACCTTCTTCCCAAGGCCTGATCTCTTTGTTTTCCTCATCCCTCTCTGCCGAATGACAGGAAAACCTGAGGTTTTTCACATGTTTCTGGAGAGAGGAACAAGCTTTCAAACAACCATTTGTCTTGCCTAGAAGTAGCTGTGCTGGGTTAGACCAAAGGTCCAGGTAGCTCTTTACCCTGTCTGTGGCAGAAACGCCTAGCAGATGTACAGAAAAATGTCAAAAGCCAAACACAATTCTCCTCCTGAGGTATTTTCCTTCTTCTTGTTCCTTCTTCCACTCAACGCATTACAGAGACTGACAGTAAAAGTCGCACAAAACAAGAATGTTTAATGGTATCAAAGGAACTATCTTCCATCAGTGTCTAGCCCTTTTTAATCTAATTATATTTTTGGTGTTCTGTGGCAGAAAGTCCCACAATTTAATTGTGTTGCAAAACAAATATAAAACTTTGTTCACTTTAAACGTCTTTTGCACCTTGTACTAACACAGTGAATAGATATTCCCCTCTTCAGAACATTCTTCATAACATTTGTCATTGTATAAACTTCAGCCATCGCCTTTCAGAGAGTTCTAAATGCATCTGGTTTTTTCCTCACGTGAAAGCAGATACATGCAATTACCCACAAGACAACCACTATCAAACTCAACTGTTGTTGCTGAGACTTAAACTCTTCCAAAAATTAATTTATTTAAAACACTCCTAATGGTGCAAATATCCAAAGATCAGGCAGATCTATAAAACCTGCCTGCAGCAAAATCATGCAATTACAATCGTGCTCATAAGTGTTGGAGTCTTAAAACATTAATAGATCATTTTAATGGAAAGAGTTATTAAAATTGTATTTGATTTGCATTATTACAACACTGAATGCACTATGGAAAGCTGAGTTCATGAGAGAAGCACAGCACAAAACAGATTCTTATTATTTGAGTTGGAACTTTGAAATAGACCTTGCTTTACAGTTCTGCCTGAATTTTCTTTAGTTTTATTTCTCTTATAAATTGATAAGAACTCCTGTTTTTTATATTAGAAATAGAAAATGAGGAGGAGGCTAGGAAAATAGATGGAGATTGAAATAAAGCAGCAGAAAAGTAATTTAAGGAGGAAAAAAAATCCTTTCCAGTGTAAGTAATTTTTATCATATGCGAGATGTGTTGTTCTGATCATAACCACTATCAAAAGTCCTAGGAATTGGAGGGTTTCTGCAGATGATTTAGGAAAAAGTTGCCCCAAATGTGGAAGCAATTATAAAGAAATTCATGATTCATTAGTAAGCATTCCTTGTTTTATTTCTGTTACAAGTAAACTGTAATTTCTGGATCTCTATCTGCATCCTTTTTATTGTGCATTTACCCTCCCTGATGTGTTTACAAAATTCCCCATTTCATTAGTGGGACATCACCAGCAGACCTGATGTACAAACATCTTCCTTAATTCAGTAGAAAGCAGAGTTTATTGGAGTCAGTGGAATCATTTCCATCATTTCCAACAAACTTAAGAATAAACTTGCAAGGGTTAAAAAAAAAAACACCATAATTACAAAGTAGATGAAGGAATACAGTGAATTTGCTCTGCAACTGAGGTATTTTTAGTTTTGTATTCTTTAGAATCCCTGTAAAGGTACATCCCTCAATGCACAGTTGTCAAAAATATCATTTAGCCATCTAGACTTGAGTTGATTTAAGCCAGTACAGAAGTGTGCTCTAAATTTTTCAGGGCAGCGCAAATGTACAAAAATAGTGTCTTCATGTTCAAAAGCACCATATCATTTAGAAGAACTGTACGACTAAGTTAAAGGAGAGCATTTATATTAAAAATAGAGAGTGTCCTGTAGAAAAAATATTTACCTTCTGAACTTAAAATATGGTTTGTAATTCAATGATCAGACCCTTAGAAGGTGTAAATCATCACAGAAATGATGCTGTAACACTTTACATGATATTACCAAATTGTCTTGCTGGTAATTAAGAACATCCTCTATGGAATAAGGACCAATGACAAGAGAAAGTATAAGTTGATATTGTCTCAGCACACAAGTGGTAGACAGAAATATTCATGTGCATAATCTTACACCTTGCCTACATGATACCCAGTGGGCTAAAGTAATAACATACAGAATTATCTTGGAAAAGGCAATTCTCAACAGAAACTAAAAATCTTATGAGTTGTCTGAGTTTCTCATAATTATACATGGCAAAAATTAGAATAAAACTAATGGGCATGTACTTGGAAAACATTCCTTTGAAAGTGCTTCTTTAAACTTTCTTCAAAAATCCAGAGTGTATTACACTCAAATGTTTTTTCAAGCCCAAGTTTTCTGTATTTCATCCCAAGAAAATCAGTATCACTTATTTTTCCCCATTTCTTTTCATGGGTTTATTATGTCTATATTCTACAGCCCAGGGAAACAAATGTAATTTCTATTACTCAGGAAGGTAATCAAGTCTGAAACTTGCCAAACTTTTATGCTGAATTTTGGGTGTAAGTTTCAGGGGAAAAGGGCACCTTTTAATTCAGTATCCACGTCCATGAAGCCATTTAATTCAATATCCACGTACAGCATGAAGAGCTGTACAAGTCATGCTGTCTGCTACAGCACCGTTCCTTTAACATACCAAAATAATGAGTCTACTCCAGAATCTAACTTTTCTCTGAAAAGCAAATGCTTCCTTTCCTCAGTATTAAAAGTGCTTCTCCTGATCCTTGCGAAAATTATTTTTGACAGCTTCCTTCAGGAGATGTCCATTTTGAGCAGTGTAGTCTCAGGGTTGGAATCTCAGATGTTCATGAAACCTACTCTGACCTATGCGTTCTGCTCGTGGCTTTCCCCAGTATGCTATGAGGTTTTGAAATCACTTGGTTTTAATTCGAGTTAAGTCGCTATGGGGATGGTAGGTCTCAATTCCATTTAACGAAATGTGTAGCTGATTACCAATTCTGTTTTCTCATTTTGGATATTAAGATCAATTTTCGTTCCACTGTCCCAAAGTAGTCAACTGAGGGAGGAAAAGTATAGTGCCTGGTGGTGAATGATGCTTGATGCCTGTGTTTAAAATGTCCTGCAAGTCCAGAAAAAAACAGAATCATGATGTCATAACCAGATGATATTAAAAGGCCAAATATTTACCACACATGAAGACAAAAATAGTCTGTATAGATTACTCTCATGAATCTTTATTGCAGATATTGAATGATAGTCTAGATTAGCAGAAATCAAGAAAGAATTAGGCATATATATTTATATGATTAGTCTTTGATCTCTTGTAGAAGGCAGAAAATACTGTGTATTAGAGACTCCTGAGCAAAAGCCATTATCTAGGCATCAAGTGCGACCAAATTACAATCAGAAGACTTTTTGTGAGGTATGGGGGGAAAAAAAAAATCCAGTAACAGCAGGAAGTAGAAATATTTGAACACTTTTCTTGAACGCCTCAAAACCGGATGTGGATGCCTCAGTGTAAGGCGGGCGCCAGGAGCATTGTGCCTCCAGGAGCTCTGGTCAGGCAACCTCCTGATCTCAACGTCTTCACAGCCCAAGCAGGGATACATTCAATACTAGTAACTTTCTGAAGCTGTTTCATGTATTAGGCTCTTTTTTCCCCTGTTGGTATCCTGACTTCTCTTGTATCATGTAACAAGAAGTGTAGCTTTTTCCTTATAAATACAGAATATGCAATATCCACATCTGAAGACTAGCAAAATGCTGCTTGTTGTAATACAGCAAATATCTTGTATAGAGAGCAAATTCTGTGACATGCCCACTAAGTGAGAAGCACAAAGATTTTCTTATGTATGGCCCCACTGAACTTGTCCCATTTTGTGCATATTGGAGCTTTGCAACTCTCCAGAGTTTTGTGTTCAGCAAAGCAGATGTGCAAATGGAGATCCTGGTGACCTCACCTCTGAGAATCAGGCCTTTGGCATACATTACTCTCCTGCTGACAGCGAGACAAGAGTGGATCTGTTGGCATTTCACACCTGCAACTAATGTAGAAGTTGTAACGATGTAAGTGAGCATTAGGAATAGTGTGATACTTTGGACATGAACCAGCTATATTTAATGGGAAAGGTGCAAATCCACATTATGACTCCGGATACGTATTAGCTGCAGCCCCTCTTTAACCTGGAAAGAAAGAAGTATATCCAAGGGAACTTACCTCAAAGAGTTTCTCTTTCCCCCGGCAGAAGTGATGATTAGACTAAAATTGGCCATTGGTTTTATCTGTAGTTGGGGAATATATGATTTAGTTCGTACAACTTCAGCTGGTAGGCCAACCTAGGTTCAAGATCCTGATCTACTATTAATACCTCTTCACAGTCAATAGAGGAAGGAACTTGGAGTAGAGCTGAGGACCTTGCCCCATTCCTTTGGCTTGGACTGAGCTGACCTGGTAAATCTGCGGGCAGATAAGATCCTGCTGA
>NW_010538433.1:104706-125498 GCF_000687285.1 Phaethon lepturus
CCTCTGCCTTGCAAAGTCTGTGCCTCCAGACAGGCTCGGGCGCCAGGTTTTACAACAGACTTTCACTCACTGTTTCCTTGTTGGTAACAGGTGCTCTGCACTGTTCCTTGGGACATTCGGACTTCTACTAATGCTGCAGTATGTATTATCCTACAATACTTTATCACTGGTCAGGGCTCTCCTCACTAAAGTAGGTGAGCTGCAGAGCATATGGGGTTGGATAGGTTTGCTACCTCATCTAGGAGTAACAAAACTTGTGGGTGGGTAAAAAGGCACCATCACCCTTTATACCAGTTTACTTTAGCCCTGGGAATTCATCTCCACTTAATGGTTTTTGGAGGTTTCTTTGTCAATGTCTAAAGAGATGGTTGCTTGATGCCCCTCAGCCTACGGTCTGAGGCCTCGTGGCTTGCTTTCTGGCTGAGAAATGTCACAGAGGGAAATGAGTAGTTTTGTTTCCTTCTGCCAAGCATACAGGGTAGGAACAGGTCACACCAGCACATCTCCCCTTGAAAAGTCAGGGGACACTACAGCCACCAAAATGGGTCCCTGAGCAGTTACATGACATTCGGCTTGAGACAGGAAACTGGTCTGTTACCTCATTGCTTGACAGTGTGATCTCAAACCAGAGCGGCGGTGTACCTATGAGCGCAAGAGATAAGATTACATTATTAACACTATACTTATCATGTTCTGAAGATTTTCTAGTTTCCAACCTCAGAATGTGACATAACATTAAAAATGTTGTGGGATTCTTGGTTCCATGAACACAAATTTATAGATTCTTCTACCAAAGAAAACAAAGCATGTCTCCCTACTCATCCTCCTGATTTCTGTTAGATACAACACCTCCAAAGTAGATGAGAGCTGTCATAATCCATGACCCCTTGGCCTGAGAACTATATAAACGTGTAGGAAAGATGTTCTTACCCAGAATAACATAAGCTACAGGTGAAGTATATGTGAATACTTTTGTGTAACATGATTGTATGTATGTACTCTGCAAAATGTATTTTGGATGTAGTTGAGAACAGTAGTGTATATGATTCAAAGTAATTGAGTACATTAAAACGTATAGAAAGGGTACAGAAGAGACAAGGGAAGATATAGGTAAAGGCAGGAAAAAGGGAATGAGAATAGATGTGGAGACAGCTGAAAGGATGACAAGTGTGACAGGCAGGATCAGGTAGAACAAACCCAAATAGTTTATAAGAAGGTAGGAAAATGCCTCTCTGGCATTGTGCCGTTAGTGTTTCTCCACAATGATGTTACAGTGCTTTTTCTGCTCTTTATGCAAATGAAGCACTGAAGTTCTGACCATCACTAACAGTATTCAAAAAACATATGGACTTGGCACTTCAGGACATGGTTTAGTGGGCATGGTGGTGTTGTGTTGATGGTTGGACTTGATGATCCTAAAGGTCTTTTCCAACCTTAATGATTCTGTGATTTTCTTCTTCCTTGTTGTGTAAGAAGAGGTAGCCCTGTATGTTAAGGAACGTTTTGATTGCCTAGAGCTTAATGATGGTGACGCCAACAGCGTCCTGGCCTGTATCAGAAAGAGCGTGGCCAGCAGGAGTAGGGAAGGGATCGTGCCCCTGTACTCGGCACTGGTGAGGCCACACCTTGAATACTGTGTTCAGTTTTGGGCCCCTCACTACAAGAAGGACGTTGAGGTGCTGGGGCGTGACCAGAGAAGGGCAACGAAGCTGTTGAGGGGTCTGGAGCACAAGTCTTATGGGGAGCGGCTGAGGGAAATGGGGTTGTTTATTCTGGAGAAGAGGAGGCTGAGGGGAGACCTTATCGCTCTCTACAACTACCTGAAAGGGGGTTGTGGTGACAAGGGTGTTGGTCTCTTCTCCCAACTAACTAGTGATAGGACGAGAGGAAATGGCCTCAAGTTGCACCAGGGGAGGTTTAGATTGGATAGTAGGAAAAATTTCTTCATCGAGAGGGTGGTCAGGCATTGGAACAGGCTGCCCAGGGAGGTGGTGGAGTCACCATCTCTGGAAGTGTTCAAAAAACAAGTGGATGTGGCGTTTCAGGACATGGTTTAGGGGACATCGTCACGCTGGATTAATGGTTGGACTTGATGATCTTGAAGGTCCCTTCCAACCTTAGTGATTCTGTGATAGGGTTGAGTGTTTATGGGTAAGAATCAAGGGAAAGGCCAACAAGGCAGATATCGTGGTGGGATTCTGTTACAGACCACCCAACCCAGATGGAGAGGCAGATGAAATATTCTATAAGCAGCTGGGAGAAGTCTCACAATCACTAGCCCTTGTTCTCATGGGGGATTTCAACTTACCAGATGTCTGCTGGAAACACAATACAGTGGTGAGGAAACAGTCTAGGGGGTTCTTGGAGTGTGTAGAAGATAACTTCCTGACACAGCTGGTGAGTGAGCCAATTAGGGAAGGTGCCTCACTGGACGTGTTGTTTGTGAACAGAGAAGGACTTGCAGGTGACGTGACAGCTGGAACCTGTCTCGAGTATAGTGATCACAAAATTATAGTTTTTGATTCTTGGAGAAGTAAGGAGGGATGTCAGCAGAACTGCTGCCTTGGACTTGCATGGTGAAAAAGGACCTGGGGGTGTTGGTTGACAGCCAGCTGAACGTGAGCCAGCAGTGTGCCCAGGTGGCCAAGAAGGCCAACAGCATCCTGACTTGTATCAGAAAGAGGGTGGCCAGCAGGGCTAGGGAGGGAAGTGATCGTGCCCCTCTACTGGGCATGGGTGAGGCGGCACCTCGAATACTGTGTTTGGTTTTGGGCCCCCTCACTACACGCTGGTGAAGGATCTAGAGCACAAGTCTGATGAGGAGCAGCTGAGGGAACTGGGGTTGATTAGCCTGGAGGAAAGAAGGCTGAGGGGAGACCTCATCGCTCTCTACAACTACCTGAAAGGGAGTTGTGGTGAGGTGGGTGTCAATCTCTTCTCGCAAGTAACAAGGAACAGGACGAGAGGAAACAGCCTCAAGTTGCACAAGGAGAGGTTTAGATTGGATATTAGGAAAAATTTCTGCACCACAAGGGTTGTCAAGCATTGGAACAGGCTGCCCAGGGAAGTGATAGAGTCACTACCCTGGAGGTATTTAAAAGACATGTAGATGTGGTGCTTAGGGACATGGTTTAGTGGTAGGCTTAGCAGTGCTAAGTTAACTCAATGATCTTAAAAGTCCTTTCCAACCTAAATGATTCTATGTTTCTGTGATCCCATGTTCTTTATGCTGTGATGAGATCACTGGTGTATTAGTTCATTTTAATCTTTTCAGGAAGAATCTAAGAACTGCATCAAGGTCATGATTGCAGTAATGTCTAAAAGGATGGTTTTATGGACAAAAGGAGAAATTTTCCTCTCCTTTAGCAAAACTGTAACAGAATTTGTGGCTCTCAAGTGTGTTGGACAAGTTAAGGTTTGTTTATTTTTGTCTGTTGCATGTTTTTGCAAAAGGCAGCCTTGCTTCATACTCTTTTTTTTTCTCCCAAGTACTGCATAAATCCAACAAAGCTTGCAGACAAAGCACCGTGCTAGAATGGTGCTCCATTTGAACCATCATCTAGAAGCATCTTTACCTGTGGTACCTCCCCAGTCATACAGGCAAGAGAAGGGTAAAAAAAAATCAGACTCATGTGATGATCTGAATGTCCTCACGTTAGACCTTCTGCATCATCCAGAGGGCAGATGCCGCACTGAGAACATCCTAGTTCCCGTCTCTTTCAAGGAGAAAAATCCTGGGGGCAACACCCAGGGCCATGGTATCACTGTTTAATATGACATATTTTGCCTCGTTGATCAATGGAATAATGCCAGGCATGAATCTGGACTGTGATGTTTCAGGCAATGATGATGACTCAGAAGCGCCAAACTTTCACTGTTATTCTGATTTTACCTCCAATCTTTTCCACTCTCTGTCTGCTAAGTGAAGTGGCAAGACTTAATGATATCATTCTGAAAGGTCTCTGGACCGATTTAGTACTGGAAAGAAATATGTAGACAGATGGAATCGTATGCCTAGCTTTACCATGGCCAATGTATTGTATTTTAATGTGTTCTAATGAACTTCAAAATTACTCCCCAGTGTGCTTGCTGCCTGGGTCAGGGGGGTTATTTTGAGTTTGCCGTCTTCCTGGATTCTTGAGATAATTCCCTCCGGATTTGTTGGGTCAACAACAAAGTGGTGATAACAAACACACTGCTGCTTTAATCCAGTGCTACGCCTTCTCCCTCTTTGCAATGTGGATTTGTGCATACTAGCCGTTCCGCTACTCCTACTTCAAAAACTTTAGGGCATTAGTGACATGCAGCATAAAATCAGTTCCCCTTTAATACCTAGAGACCAAATGTCCTGGATGATCTGTGTGAGACAGAGGATGCTGCAGGTTTAGTTTTGCTCTAAGAGCTTTAGTTACCTAGAGAGGAGTGGGAGATTAATGGCATTCATCGATAGTGATAGGGAAATGTGCGCTCTAAATCCCACCGCAAGCCAAGAGGAGCCCACCTCTACATATGACTAATATACATAACTATAGAAAGCCTTCCTCTTTAGAAAGACTAATTAATAATGCTTAATTGTCTGGATTTCTAAGTATGTATTGTCAGGGATTTCAGTGGACTTAGAGAGGTGGGGAAATGGGTTAACACTGCATTGTTTAAAATTACAGGGGTTTAAATTGCTTAAAACGATAAGCAGATAGGGTTTCCATGCCAGATTTGAGACATTTGTTCTCTTTTATTTGTACTAAAATTTCGGCTTGAGCTGACATTGTCACTCTACCCAGACTGCTTCCCAGACAAGCTAATTTGTCTACCTGTGTTCCATTTTAGGCCTAAGTTTTTTAATTTGAGCATGATTTCTGCTAATTCCAAAAACTGAATAGGACATCCATTAAAAGTCTACACAGCAATTGAAATGGAAAATTCCAAAAGAAACCCTATTAGAGTTTTTCTCCATCAAATCAACATTACAGACTTCTTATGCATTTCTTAATTAGACATTGATATTAACTGGACTGTTGCATGATTTAAATCTAGCTCTTAATCTCAGCTATTCTATGCTGCTGTAGTTTTTATGACATCCAACTAGCGACTGCTTTATGCATTAATCTATCTGGAAAACCACCTTCACATTTTTTTGTCTTTTTTTAGTAGAATAAAGGCCCCAAGAAGGAAATGAAAGCTTTTGGGTTCAGCCATTAGTAATTTTCTGCTTAGTATTTGAAAAATTGCTTATTTTAATTGCTTCATAGAAGAAAAAGATATCAAAGCTAACGTTCTTTCTCTCCAAACTTTGTAATTATTTCTCTCAGACTCTTATTTGAAATGCCTTGAAAGGATTTTCATTGAAATGTAGATTTCTTCTCTTTCAAAAGTACTTTTATTCCCCCGTGCTTCTTTCCCTTTTTTCCTCGTGACTTCCTCTCTAGATTTAGAGCAAAATACATAGACTCCAATCTCTGGACACTGTAGCATGTGTCACACAGATGTCCCTTAAGTGCCATCTTCTTTAAAACTACCCTTCCCATGGCCTAGAGACTGTGCTGACCGTTGGCCATAGGTCTTAGACAGCCTGGTATCCTTGGGCTTCTTCCACTGACAGTGAAAAAGTCATAGGTGTTTGCTATATCAGTGTCATACTCATTCTGAAAATCACTGTGTGATTTGCTTATATCACTACCAAAATCAGAGGAACCTAACGCAAAAGTTTCATAAATGTTAATGAGTGTGTCAGTGAGGTTTGGGGCTTGTGATAAAGTCTAGGGACAGGTAAAGTTTGTATAGTTTTGGTTTCTGTTTCCAGCAGTATAAATCCTGAATATCCTAATCCAGGAAGGAATTTGCTAACCAAACCCTGTAGTTAGTTCTGCATTGTATTTGAACATCAGTAGCACAAAGCTTCAGGATCATGTTGGCCTCATCAGTAATCCTTGATACCAATACAGCAATAAATAGCGAGAAGTTCTTTATTTCACTTATACATTTTCAGGGAACATTGACTAACAGGTTGCGATCTGGTCAAAATGATCTATACATTCATTACATTTAAAGTGGGCTTTCATAACCCACAGCATCAAAGAATGAGGCAAAACTCAGATTCGTTTCTAGTGCAGCAATTCTGCTCAGCAAAAAAAGGCACAGAGAAAATACTGTCCTGAACACCTTGTGATCTGCTCTGAGTCCCAGGGGATTTCTCATGCCAGTTCAAAAACATCTTCAAGAGCCTCAGAAGAGTGGGGACGTGACTACCTCAGAGTCCTCAAAATATACCTGTTCTCTCTGCAAATAAGTGGCCCCACAAGCCCAGTGCAGTCATGGCTAAGGTTATCTCGTAGGGGGAATCTTCACGGTGGAACAAAACATTTTGAGAAGAGAAGATTGAAATGAAGCTAAAGCATTCTCAATATCAGATTTTACACGCATTTTTTGCAATAACACAAAAGGAAGAAAGGGAAGAAGAAAATGAGTTGGAGGAAGATGGAGAGAGATGGTCTATTAAGCAAAGCAACTTTTTTCACTCTCTGAATTTACAGTCCTGATAGACATCTTTATTCAAAATTACTCATTTTTTGTATTCAGATACTACAGTTTTCAATACTAGGTCCTAGATTTGTCTGGACAGATTACCCTTTTATTCCCACAATGAAACTTAATTATCCTTTTTATATCTTCAGATACTTTCAGTCATTTCCTGAACTGATTCTGGGGACAGAGAGCAGCTGATGGGTCAGTTAGTGAAGCAAGTACTGTGCACACTTGTTGGCCACACATTTTTGAAGGCAGAAGCCCTTTGGCCCCAGGTCTCCTTGGAAAGATTTTGAGTACAAGTATTTTGTTTGTATCTACTTTTGCTGAGCTTTTTTTGACCAGGCAGAGACTTGTCATTTTCTCAGCACCTTTCTGTGTATTACTTGGAAGCATCTAAATGTGACTAACTCACCTGGAACCTGTAGAAAGGTATTTGAATGACTCATCTCTGAGACAAGAATAACCCTTCATGAAATCCAGGATGGAAATGACTGCATGGTTTAAAACATGCCTTCCTGTATCACTGCTGTTGCAGCAGGAAGGAATGCATCTGAGTAGTTAAAGCCAAAATGACTAAATAAATTGGTTTGAAGCAGCAGTAGTAGTACAGAGGGTCATATAAGTTGCTGGTATTGAGTAGTTACTACACTTCAGGACACTTCATTGATTTCATCTGTAAAGAAACCTACCACACACATCATCTGTTATCGCTACCTTCTGTGTTTGAGCACAACCACCAAAGAGTAAAGCACTAGTCACCGTGGAAAAGTCGCATAAGATAACTCAAGACTCACAAGTACTAAAGAGAAAATTATAATCAGTATCCATTCGGGCTTTAAGAGTGGTTTTTAGCTCTCGTTTTTGTAAAAATTATTGTTATTGTCTCAGTTGTTCACATAAGAAAGTAGAGAAGTGTTACAATAAACTAAGATATAAACAGGTTTAAGAAAAAAACACCCCATTTGTCAGAAAGCAGAGAGATAGCACAACACCACTGTATGTTACAGAATCCTTTGTGAATGAATGATAAATCTCAAAGGGCTGACCTGGTAAAATAATCTTCATATATAATAGGGCAGGTGATGTTATGGCACACAGGTATGCTTTACTGGATTGAAAAAGTAGCGGTTAAACGCAGTTTCACAACTAGGCTGGCATTAACAACAAATTTCGTATGGACTTTCAACATTGTATAAAACCCAAACTGAAAAAAAATCCACTTATCCTGGGATAGTACTCATATTCCAGTCACATACCTGCATGAAAGTTGGTTCTTTCAAACCCAGCTTGTGACCCCAGCCTAAAAGCGGGGAACAGGATGACGCAGTATCACTGAGACCGCATAGTCTGTCATACCAAAACCAGAGATTAAGATGGCACTGCGGAATAAAACACAAGTTTCTCTGTCACACCTAACCTACATTTTTTCCTGATTATTTTACACTCTTAATAATCTCCACTAGCCTGAGAGAACAGATAATCTGTTTTCTATAAATACAATAAATAGTGCTTCAAAGGACATGACATTTATTCAATTAATCATTTCACTGATTCAAAATAAATGTAAAAAGAAGAGATGTCTAAAGCAACGAGCAGCAGGATCCCTTGATAAAGGGTCTCAGGCTGAGTCCCCATTTTTGCTGCTGATAGGTTCTGCCATCTTAGACCTGTCACTTCAGCCTGGGTGCATTTGTTTGCCTCCATAAAGCAGATAGTTAGCACCTTTTATAGGGATTTTACAGTACAGTGTACTGTACAATCTGTACAGTGTATGGCAATAAACTAGGTCCTGATCTCATCTGTGCCCTCGCTCCGTGAGACTGAAAATGAGTGATAAAAAATAATAATAAGCTCTGAATAATTATGTATTGTCTTTATAGTGAAGCAGGTCTTAACATTGTGAGCTCTCCGCTGGGAGAAGTCCCATTTAAAAAATCTCCCTGGCATAAAAATGAATCGGATCCTGTCACATGAATGGCCTGCATTTACTATTCTTTTCACTTACCTTCTAGTCGTTCATTTTCTGAGCTGACTTGCGCCTGTTCCCTGGTTGCCAGCAGGAGCTGAGTAACAAGAATTTGCTGGAAGTGGAGTATTAAATAAATAAACAAACAAACACAGAAAGAACTGCTGACTTGGCAGATGCACTATTGCAACCGTGATGTAAAACTATCAAACAAAAATGCAACTTCTGAACAACTCATGGATTCACATCACGAACAGCAAGGGAGAAAAGTGAAAAAGGATTTTGACCAGTGCTAATGAATTTGGAACAACACTGGATTTTGAGATCACAAGAAATTCAGGATGGATCCAGGTTTAATTCTTGGTCTGTCTGAGCAGCAGATGTTCTCCTTCCTGTAACCATTGCAACATTAAGCACTGCATCCATCATCTGTAAAAAGGCAGCACTTGGACTACCCTGATGGCAAGGACCACTCCACTATAGACAAGAAAATCAGGCAGCATCTTGGCTGTAGGATACTGAAAATGTTTGGGAAGTTCAGGAGAATGTTTCTCTCCTCCCAAGCTCCCAACAGCTCTAAGTGTCATACCAGGACTGCTTGTTTCATCTGGGAGATGGGGAAGGCACACGCTGCCCAGTCTTAGAAGCTCTTGGAAAGGGTAACAGTTCATACCTGCTGCGCTGGGCTTGCCCCAGGTATGGGGCATCTCCCCCAGGGAGATGGAGCAAAACAGAACAGGGCAGAGGCAGAAACACCACGAGTAACATAATGGATGTTTTGGTGGGAAGAAGGGGAGCTTAATTATGGGAAAAATCTGCTGGCCATTAAGTATCCCGGAGCAACTATTGCAACACTGGAGCAGCGGGTTTAAGTGTGGCTTTAAGATATCTGCCCTAAGGAAGCATTTGCAGTTGAAACGGCATCCTCTTTTTCTTAACTCTCCAATTCCCATGGGCCAGCAGTTGCCTTCCTAAATGAAATGCTTCTTTAGGGAGACCAGCTGGCCCCAGGGATTGGTAATGCAATATAGTGCCTTTCATCTCTCACCCATGAACCCAAGTCAAAAAGGGTTTGGTAAGTGGCCAATAACCCTTACCATCCCAGGGGCTGTTTGGTGACCTGTGCGAAATGAGGAGGGTCATCTCCGTGTCTGTTTACTAGAAGGCAAGTGTCAACTTCACCATAAAAAGGGACACCGTTACTACTCATTATCACCCAATTTAACATTCTTAAGCCAAGAGAATGAGCCCGGAAAACTCAACCATCTTCTTACCCAACGAAGGTGGTCCCAGTACATCAGGGCTTGAAATACACTAATGAGGACAGTTGTATTGTAGGAAACCAGGCTGTGCCTCTCCTGCGGACAAAAAATCCAAGTCTGAATTACTCACAGTGGCATGTAATTGCAGTTCTCCCCAGGCCTACATGGAAATCTCTAGGAAGTACGGTTCAGTTTTTAGGTGCAGCAGGCCCTCAAGCATGGCCATGAAGTCACAGAAAGCTGCAGGCTTCTGCGAATTTGCATTTAGGGTCTTCAATAGACACAGGCAACCTGCATCAGGACACAGCAACCAGCACTGATAGAGTTAATGTCCTGAGAAATCCTTCACTGGAAGGCTCTGTTCCCTCACCCATCATGAATATACTGTTCTGGTTACCAAAATAGCTGTGTTTGGAAGGGTTGAAGGCCAGAAGCTCACTGCCATACCCATTCTTGCCCTATGCACTGCTCATTTTAAGGTCAGACCTTTAGCATCAGGAACCGGTTAGAAGAAAGAGGAATGGCTTTAAAAGTTGTTGCCACTCTGGGGGTTACCCTGGAAGGTCCAAGAGGGGAAAGGGAAGGGCAGGGGCAGATAAACACTTGGCCACATGAAAAATCAGCTGCCCCTAAATTTCAATAGATCTGCATAAACCTCTGAAACCCACCTAAAACTCCAGCTAGCTTGTTCTTTCTCACAGTGTTTCTAGCCACCGCTATCATTTTGTACCCCTTCTACGCCATAACAATGATAAGAATGTTACTGTTTAATCCCTACTATCTTGATTAATTGCATTAAATTGGTATACCTATGTTAATTAAACAGAAGATGGCAGAGGCAGTTTTACTTTTTATTCTTTTGTATAGAGCATTTCCCAGGGCTTCACAGGTTGTGGAAAAATAACAATACAGACACACCACACATCATATTTCAGCTCAGCTGATAAAGCTGTTTTGCTCATACAGTGATCCACGATTTTTTTTCACATATCACAGTATAGGCTTAATTACCGTGCTGCTGCTGCATGGCAGCTCCCCTCACTTTTTTTTTTTTATTTGTATTATTTGCAAGTCGTAATCATGTTTTCCTGTCATCCCCGAGCAATGTGCGTGCGTGCGTACAGGCAAATGTCAAGCCTGGAAAGGAAATTTGATGCGTGTCCATGAATTGGAGTTTTCAAACTTTGGCTGAAGATTAGTACATGTAAACATAGCTCTGCCCCCTTCATCTTGGATAATTGGTCACAAATGCTACTTGACACTTCTCAAATCAGACACTTTACATACTTCTGAGCATAGCTGAACTTTTTTGGCAGGAATTAATTTGCTTTGCAACTCAGCCGCTCATTCCTGGCCCGATCCCTACTCCAGTGATTTCAGTGCAATGTTCTGCCAGTGCGAGAAGCACAGAGGCAGGACCAGGTCTGTGTGCTGGCGTTGACGAGCCTGGCTTGTTGACTCCCTCAGAAATACAATTACTGCAGTTCATGTTCTGCCCTTTGCCAGCCTTGATTAACAGTGGGACCTTCACCTTCGGGTCCCTCCCTCTATTCCAGCTACCGTACAAGTTACAGGATAAGGGGACATCTCAGAAAAATTAAGGCGGCCATGTAGCACCACCAGAAGATGCAACTTGTGACACACCAGGACCCTTCCACAGCAGCATCAGCTTTATGGGAGATGGCTACAGCCACAATCCGCCCCCAAAGACATCGTCTCAGTTTTCTCCTACCTCTCTTGCAAATGGAGCACGCTCCAGCAAAGAAGGGGAATCCATTTTTGAAGTACTGATGAAGTTTGAAGTAGCCACAGAATTCCATGCTATTAAACAGCCTCCTGTTTGCTCTGACATTGCTGCGTGTTTACTCACCGTGCACCGGTACTGCAAGAGCTGAGCAGACCATATGCTCGCTTCGAAGGGCTGCCAGGTCTCAGGGAGCATTACTGTGCCTATTCCAGGAGGGGTTCGGGGCAAGAACACATTCCATAAAGGTTTTCACTTGGAATATTGTATTTTATCTGGTGATTTATTTTTCTCCAGCCTCTAGACTAAATGGCAGTTTATCAGCATATCCATGTATATCTATGAATAACCAATGGAAAATATTATTCACCCTTTATTCGCTGGGATGTTGATAAGCTCCAGCATATTAAAAATGTTTTTCAGTTTGTTCTTTTCAGCTATCAAGTGGGATGTGTGCCAGCACGCCCTCCTTGTGCCGGCTGCTTCATCCAGAAAATGGAGAGAAAATGATGAAACAATGTCAGTTCTAGAAGAGGGCGAAGGCTCACATGAGTTATTTTAGCACTATTGTCTTGTTCATCACTAACTCTGAATCTGTAAATTAGATTGAGCTCCTACCTGCAGAAGCAAAGGATGAAACTTCGCGCTGTGCTTCAGGTATGGACCATGAGAGGAGCAAAACGCCTGGTCATGCACTCACGTTGGCTTGGTTCTCAGGGCTTCATACAGCACAAAGGACTGACGAGGAGGAGCCGGGACAGGAACAGTTCATGCAGTGTTCCTCCAGCCTCTGGTAGCTTGTGCCGTGACTGAGAGCTGAACCACCTCCCAGCAGCAGTCAGGGAACGAGCTGCCTGCACCGTCTCTCTGTGTGCTTGGTCCCCACGCTTTCCCGTCATGGTCTTGTGATGGATCATCCCTAGAAAAGAAGGGTAGCTGGTGTTACAAGAGCTATGGCAGATTCAAGTAGAGAAGCAAATTCCTTTACTGCCCTTGAATTTTCTGTGGAATAATGCAAGAGAAGACACTGCATGCTAGTATGCCTTGGGTTTTCATAGATTCTTACCTTAAATTAAACAGATGGAGTTGTATCTTGCTTCCTCCTGTTTAACTCTGATATTGGAACCATTGTGGGAGTGGTGGGTATGATATTTATAGGTGAACAAGGCACTAATTGGCAAAGAGATACAACATGGCTCTAAAGCCTGAGATAAGGAGGAGGCTTAGTTTCCATTGCTATTATATATCACTATATAAATTTAGCTTTCAGGTTCTAGACATTTTAAAATAACACGTCTAGTGTTAGAATAGAAGAGTATCAGAAAAAGTGAATTGCAGGTTACAAGCTTCTAGTATTTGCAGTAAAAGAACTATTATTGTAATTACACGTCTAGAGTACTCATTTATGTTGTTATTAGGGGAAAAGGATGGTAGAATTAGGATGTATGGAAAGAAAATCCTGCAGAAAGGGAGCCAAGTAATCTAGCTGGGACAAAGAACCATGATGGCTGCTCAACACGCTTCTGTTTTCCGCACATGAGCTCACTCTGTGTTTGTGGATCTGCAATGTTCAGTGATTTAGGAGAAACCACGATAGGTCACTGATGCCTGGTACAAATGAGAACAAACCACAGCCCACAGAAAGGCCTGGCGTCACACACAAACCCCCAGGTTGGGAGCTGGGTGCCTTTTTGTGCCATTGAACATCTCCATAGTCTTTGGCTAGGTGAGAATGGAAATTGCCCAAATGCCTCCGTGAACTCGCTACTTCACAGAAAAAAGTCCTTCCCCATCGCCAAAAAGACCAAACTCAGACTCCTGAACATTTGAAGTAAAACTAAAATAAGAAAAAAAAATCTTGGGGGGGGGAACGGTCAACCTCCATTTTGACTCATTACTTTATGTCTGGGGCTAAGTGGCCATTATCAGTACATAGGTACTCGCTGTTGTAAATCCACTGCATTGCCTCCTGTATGTCATTACTGAAAGTAAGTGAATTGTTGCTTCAGTGCCTAAAGATTTACTTGTTTAATGCCTGGTGTCATCAACAAATTCAGGCTGTCAATGACATCCTACTTGTCTAAGCTAACATACAGCTTTGGACTCTCCTTGTTTTTCTTCCCATTCAAGCTTACAGCTTAGTGTTAACATCTACCACTAACCAACATTACAGCTGAGGTGAATGAAGTGATGAATGATCACACAGTTGCCATGTAGATAATTACAAGTCCGGCTGAGTAGATCACATTATTTAATGTATCATCATTATGTCTGTATTTAAAAAGCATCTAAATAATATTATTTCTTCTATAACTCCATCTCTTCAGTGCTCTGACACCAGGGATGAATTGTGTTATGCATTTTGATAGAGATTTGTTCTCTAAAAAATGTTCGAGCCACTTGGAGCTTAAATCATTGCTGTAAGAAGTTAGTAAGTTGTCCCTACTTGAGAAAACTCTTGTGTCAGGAGTAAAATTCCATTTTTGGCTGTGCTGCAAGAAACAGGATGATATTTAATTATGACAATTCAAACTCATCTGGTTTCTCCAAGTGCAGACTATATTGATTTACAGTACTAATATAGAAAAGGTGGAATTAAAAAGCTGGTTTATTTAGAAACCTACTTATTCCTAAAAATGTCCATTCAGCTCATTTTCAAATTTGATTTCTTATCCCAGGTGAATTACACTGTATTTCTGAATCTCAAGAACTGTTTGTACCTGATAACAGCTGACCAAAGTACCAGCAGAGCTCAGGCATTTTCATTGTAGGGTTTTTGCCTGCTGCTTTATTGGACAATGGTGTTTGCAAAAGAGAGATTAAGAGAACCAGAGACTGAATTTCGGACCACAGTTAGTGCATGAGACTTAATATTAGTATAGGACCACAGTCTGTAAGATCAGTGGCAAATGAAACCAGCTTGCAGGCACAGTTAATGTCTTGTTCTGAAAAAAACAGTAAGGAAAATCTGTGCCATTGTTTCAGCATGACAAATGAACTTAGGCAAGTTGAAGATAATCATGATTATTTAATATTCCACAGCTTTACAACTCGATACTCTGTGGGCAAAAGATCAGAAGGCTGCTGAGTCCAAAGTTTTGAATTTTTGGGTCAATATGCTTCTCATGTCTTCAGCATTTAGTTTAATTTAGAAGGAAACAGTTCTGAGCTAAGATAAGATCTCGAACAAAATTGACGTGGACTCGCAACATGGCCTAACATAACAATTTAATCTATCCTGTGCTCCCCCTGAAAGAAGTCTTAATAACTGTGGTATGATTTCACCTGCTGCTTCTAACATTTGCTCATTCTTTTTTCCTGAGCAAATTTGGATTATCAGATGGCAAGCAGCTTTGTTCATGGTAGACAAACTTGAATTCATTTAGGGTTAATAACAATGGGTTCAATCCTGGATTCAATGGCAGTCTTAATGAATGGAGTCTTTGGAAGGCAAATATTTGTTTGTCTTAAAGAGAAATAATTAATTCTCAATTTTCCTGGGTATCAGGTGATTACAGCACATATCACAAAATGTTGTCCCTATGTATCCAGCCTTGGGCGTACAAACTGCAGAAACGTTCCCCAAGCCGTGGCATTGCCGATACCAGCCACTTTGACTGTGTCGTTTCAAAATCTGAAGTTTGACAAAGAATTACTTAGCGTGAGGAAAAACATGTCTCTTACTCACAGTATTATCTCAGGCCCTCTTGGTGATCTGACGCTGGGGAGTAAGGAGAGAGAGGTCCCCATCGCTGTGATCCGTCTGCAGTCGTAGGTCGAGACAGGACTACTCAGGTGGCGGGATCTAGGCTGGATCTGGGTTTTGGCCCAGTCCTCACCATTGTCTTGCACACGGGCATCTTCCAAATTCCTGTGGGAAATCCCGCACTCTTTCCCACTTTCCCTGTCTCTCGGGAAGCAGCCGGAGCACACACCACCACCGTCCCCGGCCAGGGAGGAGCTGGCTGAGCCGCCAGGCTGGGCTGCGCTGCCCAAAACTGAGCACCCGCTAACCTCGGTAAAAATTAGCAAACTTCAGTAAATTTACCCCGCAGGCAATTTTACCCTGGAAAAACATCGCCCATGTTGCTAGAGTTTAGGACACAAGATTAGAGCTTTTCATAGACACTGGAAGCTTTTCTCTTCTTTTTTCTCTCCCCCCCCACCTCACCCCCAGTAACATCCAGTTGCTTAATTCCATTTGAAATCAGCCGGGTTAGGCACCCAAATACCTCAATAATCTTGTCCTTCATGCCTGTCAACATCTTGAGGCACCTAACCACCTTTAGAGATGTGGTGTGAAAGCTTGTGAACGATGCAATCGAGGAGGGAAACAAAAGACAAGTATCCCTATTTGCTGCCCAAGAATCCACAAAGAATGCTGCTTCAGCTCTGCTCTGATTTCTAATTAGATTATGAGTGATGTAGGACTCTGAAGCCAAGCTGGAGTTTGTGCTAGCACTTTGCATGTATGAATGACAAAGGGACACCGCTTTCATATCGATTCAAGCAAGCCAGTGGAAGAATGTTTAAACATCAAGTGCTCGATGCCTCGGTTTGCCGGAGCACCTGGAAATATTCAAATTAATTCCAGGTGTTCTGCCATTAAGACAGGCTTGCTGCTTTTACAGCCACACACACAAAGTGTGGTTCCCAGTTCCACAAATAAAAACGGAGTGGTTTCTGCTCCTAATGCCTCGATAACTCTGACATATTGCAAGTTCTGGAAAGAATTTTAATCTACATAGTTTTTTAAATGGGGAGGGGAGCGAGGGGGGAGGGATTTTAAATATGCTGCATACAATTTGTGATGGTCATCTCTAAAATGCAGCTCCATTATCCTTTTCCATTTGGAATGAATGAGGCTAATTAATTTCAGGCCATACTTGATGAGGTCAGCACCATACGAAGGGTGCGTGCTAGACATTGCTAATCTCTTTCAGCTGAGAGTGATGAATTAAAGATGAAGCATTCCTTTGCAGGCCTAATTTAGAATGTATATCAAAAACCTACAGCAAATAATACTATACCCTACAACAAAGGAAAACTTGTTCTCTCAGGCTCCCATGTAGGGTTGATTTTAAAGGCATTTTCATTTCGCTTTGGAATTCCAGCTGTGGATGGGTGAAACAGTTCAGAAAATTCAAGCTTTCTCTCCTTCTATTGCTTTTATGGACAAAAGTAGGCGAGGGGGGGGCTAAGGGGAGCGAGAAGCTAGTCCGTGTTTGATCCTGTATATACTGTGGTTCTGACTGTACACTCAACATTTAGGAAAGCTGCCGGGGTCTCGCGCTCCCCGAGCACCTGTGACCTGATACCCCTCCCACGGTGCACTCAGAAATTTTACTGTTGGGGTTTTTAAGTCTAAGGGGAAAGCTATTAAGTGTCGCATTTTGTTCGGCATCGTCTCAAGGGTGTTTTGTTGGACGATGCAGGCTTTTCCCCGGGAAGCAGGACGGGTCCGGCAGTTCTGCTGGGTCACCCGATGAGGACATAAGAGCTCCCAGGCCAACACAGAGCTGTATACGGAGCTGTATTTCTCCATATATTTTTGCAGGGAAAAACACCTCCCTATGCAAAAAGGTTCTGTTACATCTAGGAGCACAGGTAGCAAAATCTAACAGAAAAAGTCACTGTGAAAACAACCACTCTGGGTCTGGAAGCAGTGCAAATTGCTACAGAGCTCTCCAATTCGCTGGACTTGGGGT
Organism: Phaethon lepturus; assembly: GCF_000687285.1. Taxonomy (NCBI): domain Eukaryota; kingdom Metazoa; phylum Chordata; class Aves; order Phaethontiformes; family Phaethontidae; genus Phaethon; species Phaethon lepturus. Next base: position 121,912 of record NW_010538433.1, read on the forward strand.
TCAGCCAAGCTTTGCCACTTTTCCCTTAGGCAAAGCCCCCCGTAAGGTCCATAGGGATTTCCCCCGAGTGAGAGACTGCAGGATTTGGCCCCATGGATGGCAAGAAATTAACCTTAATTGTCATTTCAGTAAAACAGGGACTATGAAATCCTAATCCAGCCTCTGAAGGAGGCTGAAAACAATAGACCACCAGCTTCCCCACCACTTTGCTCTTTAATACCTGGCAGTTTCTTGAAATTTTTGACAGGTTGCTGCAGCGAGTCGAAGTTCCCAACTGGTGGCCATAAGCGGCTGCCGTCTTTGTATCCCGGTAGTCCTCATTAGAACAAAGCTGCTTCGAATTAAACCCAATCTACATGCCGAATCAATCTTTCAACCCTTTGATTGCTTCTGAAAATATTTATATTTCTTAATAATGCACATTTTGTCCCACAGCCTGTGATTAAACCCAGACAAGGTCCGGAGAAGCCTGAAGTATATGTGGAAGGGGTTATTTTGGACAGGAAAAGAAAGATAAAGAACACAGGTTTTTCCTATTGTGAAACCATTAGAGTGTATAAATCTAGCAATTGCAGTTGTATAAGCATCAGAGTGGGGTTGTAATAAATACAGATTGGAGTATTATAGTAACCAAATGGAGTTTATGGATTATGTTCACTAGTTCATATTTCTCAGCTACTACAATCTAACTAGCATCGTGCTGCACTCAGCTCTATGAATACTCCCTATTAATATTCTCTTTCCATGTTTGTGGGGGGGAAAAAAGTTCGGAATCAACTGCTGCTCTGTGTAAAACAAACATGTTTAAAGAATCATGCCCTCCAAAGTAAAAAATAAACAAGAGGATGCTGTAAAGTGACTGTGTTAGAAGGGCACGGGCTGTGGCTGGCTGAAATCGGCTCCGTTCTGCTTGAAGTTAATAACTTCCATCTGAGTGAGAATCTGGCCCTAATGCAGGGCGTTTGCTGCGTGAAAATTAGGATGTGAAAATGAAGACAATAACTGCTACTATCCCTTCACCGGGTAAATTTTTAAGGTGGTAAATAATAAGCTTTGGCTGGAGATGAGAAACACAAAAAGGCTTTGAAGTTGTGCTTAGTGGTAAATAGCATATTATTCCCTCCTCAAAAAGTAGCATAAATCACAGGTAAGATATGTGGAGATGAAGGGAAGGATACATTCCTTGGCGGAGAAGTAGCCCAGATAGGGCCTGATCCTCCAGAGTGGGAATTTGCCGTCGATTAAGAAGGTGGCTGTGGCTGGGGACACAGATCAGATAAAGGCACTGTACCTGTCTCCCTCCCTAAACATAAACGACTGCCCTTGTCTATAATAAAAGGGAAAAATTGACTTCAGAAAACATGCCACGATAAATCTCTTTGGATAAAGTAGCACAACGCCTGGGTGAGAGGGAAAGAAATCCCAGGAACTAAAAATATATAATGCTTATTTAAAATCATTCTCAGCAGCAGCATCACATGGTAGATACAGCTAATATATTTTATCAGTGGGCTGGTAAATGCTTGTGATAGTTTTGCTTGTGACAGTTTCCCCTTTTATAAAGGAGAGAAGGGAATCTTTTCAGTTAAAATATTATTCATTGATTCTTTCATCGCATTTTCATTATATTAATCTGTAATTTCCTAAATAAGTTGGGGGGGGTGTTATTATACATATATCCTGAGTCTTGATAGCTATTTTGCATTAATACATGATTTGGATGCTCAGTCTTTAAGGTAGAGAGAAGGGGGTTTTTATCATCACCAAAAATGGGGCGAGGAGTGATGAAAAAAAACCCCCTCACAAATAGGGACGAATCCAAAAATCTAATGACGTGCATGAAAATCCATTTTGGATCAGGCCCCCAGCAGAACATTATATTGTATAACCCTATTTTCTGAATATCTTCTATTGTTTGACAACCCTGATTTCACACTAAACTTGGAGCTCATTTCCGAACAGAAGCTTTTTGTATAGAAACTTTAAATCATATCCCTTCATGAACACACACATACCATAGAGGATATTGTCTTATTAAGGAGTTTAAGCCTAAAGGTGTATGCCTATTTTTAAAAGAAATTTTCTGATTGTAGATAACTGCTCAATTTGATTTAGTGTCCAATGATAGTGATGGGGTTGATAACTGAGCATTCATCGGTAATTCATCTTGTGCTGGTAGAAATTTACAGCAAAGCAGTGCTTTCCCAACACTGACAAGTCCTATTAATCTTCTTCAGACACATTTCAATAGGTGTCTCCATCTGTGCCCAACATCTAAACACTCTGGCATCGCTAGGGACTTGGAGACACCTTCATTTCAGGTTACACTAGTGAAAATGTGATACTAGATTGTACTCTATTTTTAACCTAATTCTCCCTTTTCATTCAATTAGCCTTTCTTGCCTGCATTTTTCTACTCATGTGTAACAACCTTTTCCCAGGAAGAGCTTAAAAATGAGATTTAGTTACTTAAAGAGACAGAATCTGCCCAGGCAAGAGCAACCGAGAGCTTAATACATAAAAGCAGCAGAATAAAGCTCACGCATACAGCGCGGAGACCGAATCGCCAGCCGCAAAACACGTCCTCTGTGGCAAGCCCGCGATATTCCCCTCCTGATGCACCTCTCGCGGGCAGTGTTCGGTTAGGACAGGTCCGAAACTAAACGCCCGCCCTCCAGCTTTCCAAATTTCAAAACAATTGCAGAGTATTTGGGGGTTGAAATCCAGTACGTACCAAAACACCTCTGTTTGTTCAGGCTGTGCGGGGATCGCCACCATACATCCCCGCTTCTCTTTACATATACGGCTAATGCATGAACAAACACAGCACAGTCCAATTACAGCAATAACATTTATGGGTGGATTATGTTCCAACTTCCTCGCTTATTATTAAAAGCAAGTAAATTGCAAAGCACATGGAAGAGGTAGGGTGCAAATGCAGGCGAGTTTCCACTCGGAACCAAATGTTGTTTTTTCCCTTTCAAAGCTGCGATGAGTTCGCTAGCAGACGCAGCACAGCGTTAAAGCTTACTCATTCAGAAATACGTGTTTGGGTTCTTTTTTTTCCCTCCTTACCCCGTTTCTGTTTGCCTTTCAAAGAAGAGCAGATGCACACCGTTTGGGTTTGGGTGGCTCCTGCTTCTTCTGAACTTTCTTCCAAAAAGAGCAAACCGTGAGCCGTGTGTCTGCTCCACAACTCGGAGGCAGCTTCCAACTTTGTTTCGGGCTTTACGAAGTTCTCTTGTGAGTCGTATTATAGATCTAAATGACCTTATTGTAGGTGGCAAGTTTAAATGTGCCATATTAATAACTTGTTATCCAAGACAAATTAAGTCCTTATGTGTCAAAAGCACTCTGCTCTGGATTACCTACAAGACAAGTATTTATTGAATAAACGTTGGATCCAATTTCATTTTAATGTCACTGACTGTATGCTTCAGCCCCTTAGAATGAGATAAAAACATTCAAACCTATAACTGTGTTGCAACATTACACCTAACTTGTCTTTTTCTATTATTGTCTTTTTAATGTGGGATATCAAAAGTGTTTGGGGTTTTTAAGGAATAATAATAATAATAATTATTATT
>NW_010538434.1:0-1212 GCF_000687285.1 Phaethon lepturus
GTGGGACCGGGGGCGGGGGGGGGATGGGAACACAACCCGCGGAAGAACACCAGCACCTGCTCCCCTTACTCGGATGTGGAAGAAGTGAAGTGGTAGTGATCCCCTCAAGACAGGTGAACAAGCACACTGGTACGTCTGTGAACAGACCTGTTTCTGCTCTTGGACTCCACACGTAGGTTGGAAGCAGTCTGTAAAAACCTTGGTTAAAACCACTGTTTCCACTCTTCACTAGCATTAAAGTACACAGCTGGGGACAAATGAGCCAGTGCAAAGCCAGCAGAACAAAAAGGTGACAGCTTTTAATTGCTTTCAACAGCAGCATGTTCAGCTCATAAATCTGAAATCATAACGCCTCTCAGAACAGGAAAGAGAATAATAGAAATATATTCAGGAACCATGTAACATACTGGTATCCCTACTTCAGAAACCTTGAGTGCCTGCACTGAATGTGATTGCATGCAGAGAGATTCTACCACCCTCCCTCATGCTCTACCTTACAGGAGGATTATCACATGGGGCATGAAGTTCAGCAAAGGCAGACTCATGAACCCTTTTGCTGGAACATTGGCCAGGATGCTGCAGAGGTCCTGCAGGAGCCACTCCAGGTCCCTCATAGCCAGCGCTGAAGTAAAGGTACCAAGTCCTTAAGTGTGGCTCTCACCAAATAGCGCAAAGAAAACGTTGTGGCTCTACAGAACTCAGGTCAGCAGCGCTAAGATGATCCACGGCAGGATCTTCAGACTCTGGCATCTTAGCACGCTTCTCCTCCAGCAGACCATCAAGGCTCACGAGGCTGTATCCCCTCCCCCCTTACTCTTCTGACACAGACAGGTAAGATGCATAGTTATCCATACATGGAAAAAACAGGGTTTAGACAAAGTTTCTATCATTTTCTTTCAGAAAAGTCTAGGTTGGAAAGGACCTCCAGAGACTGTTAAAAACAAGGCCATAGATCGAGTTATCTAACTATCTAAATAATCAAGTTCAAGGCTCTGCATGAAAATCTAGCTTCAGACCCTCGGCCTCAAACCCACGTCACCTTCAGTGCCTCAAGTAAAAGATGTTCACTGTCTCCTGTAGGAGCTAATAACCCCCAGTTCTTATCGGTTTATGGCGAAGTAGTTCAGGGCGATGGGACCTGTTACTGCCTCGGTTCTGGCCACACTGCGCGAGGCAAGCACACGGTGAGCACAGTCTTCAGCACCGGTTCAG
>NW_010538434.1:1228-29886 GCF_000687285.1 Phaethon lepturus
TGGGCCCTCAGCACTTGCGGCTCAGAGGCACACCCTGGCCCTGCAGTGCTTTGCTGATCAGGAGTCGTCAGTCACTAGTTATCCTGACAGGCAACTGAATGCATGAACATTTTACTCTTTCAGAGTGTGGACGTACGTTTGCTGGCAGCAGGCCAGCAACCTCTTTAACTCCAGCCTGGCACTATCACAGATAGAGGGCCTGATCGAAGTATAGGATAGCAATCCAAAAATCCATCTGTATGCAGATAGCCAAGTAACATTAGGACTAGACTTAAAACATCTGAGCCTGTAGAAGCATAAGTTGTGGCCTGTTCCATACCAACAAATACAATCACCTCCCTTCACAATCACTTGGGATCAAAAATGCCTAGCACAAGACCTCCTGTTACAAAGCAAAGTTTACATTTCAGGAAGACATTGCTCGTGTAGTCATAGGTGCTCCTTGAAGTGCACTCCCCAAGTCAGTCCTCCAGAGATACCTGCCAAACCCCATCTGACTGGAAGAGGATCGCCATCCCAGCCTACAGCTGCTGGCCTCACAGGAAGAAAGAGTTGCCAAGAAATTTCCACAAAGGGAAAATAGAGCCTGTTACATCAGCTTTAAAAGTACTGTTAAAAAAAAGCAGGAGAGGTACAATCTTGCCAGTTAATTGGAACAGCTAACATCAGAAAAACAAGGTCATCCTGCAGACGATTCTGTCTGGCATGATCCTAGAAAAGGATGATCTTATTTATTGACCTATACTTGCCTGAGCTGCACTGCTGCCTCCTCAGGCAATGGCACACAAGAGCAGCTAGCTCCTGCACTGTGGCAACCCGGGAGACCCAAAGTGTATCTTTGGGAAGCACAGGCCAGTAACACCATAGGGGGGACGGGTTCTTCTGTCTTTTGCTCACCTCCTATTTCAGGAAGTGGTACCTCTCTGGCCCGAGTTAGGATGTCAAAAGGCTGTTTAGAGCCACCTTGCACCCGCAGCTCACAAGTCTTCACCCAGGAGGAAAGAAGTGTATCAGCCCTGGACAGTGTTCAGAAACACTCAGCGCCTCCATCCTAAGGCCATACTTTGCAATTCAACTATGTGGATGTGCACACTAAACAGATTCCTGTTGCAGACTGCAAGCTCAGCTGATTGCTAGAAGATGAGTTCTAGACAAGATGGAAGAAAAGCATTTAGCATACATTTATGAACCTGAGGGAGGTAAGCAGGTCCTGGGGGCAATCTTAGAGCAGCCTCTCGGTTGTGGGAGAAAGGGAGTATAGCGAATGGAGGCAAGAGTAGAAGGAAGGCATGAGCCAGTCTATCCACCATGAGGGAAAAGGCAGTGCTTGTAATTCACTGGCTGCTCTGCATGTTGAGTAAACAAATTAAAAAAAAAAACAAAACACAAAAAACCAAACTCTTACCTTCAAGGGTACCTGTAGATGGGGCACTGGAGTGTCCTCTGCTTTGGCGAGCAGCCCTTATGTACAGTGCAGGTCCTTACCCAGACCCAGGAGCAGACCAGCACTGTGAGCAAGACTGACTCCTCTGGTCCGACATTGCTTCTGTCCTCAATCCTCAGCAGATTTTCATCTTGACAAAAAAACGTCCATGAAGCACAGATTCCTTCCCTGGTCACATTATCCACAGCATGTTGCGCTGTCTTTTTCTTCGTCCATGAGAAAGAATGCCGATTTGTTCGAGATATTTTGGAAATAGCCTCCATATCCTAATCTCCCCCTAACAGTTACCTTGCCCAGTCCTAAAGGAGAACCAAACTTGATTCTAAATAATGGAAACCATAAGAATAAGCCCTGAAAGGTGATGAATGTTTCCAGGGAATAGAGGTGGGCCTCTTGTTCTTCATCAAGTTTGCGATTTGAGTGGATTGCAGAAAGAGGGAAGGCAGGAAGAAAGAATAGTAGCAGTGGTGGGAAAGTGGACCACAACTGTTGCTTTGCCAGTTATGCCTCAGTGTAGTAATGTCATGTCTTGCTAGTGGTTTCCAAGAATGCCCAAAATACACATATTTCTATTCCCAGTGCACACAGTACTCCTTAAAAATTCCTTCCATGGCAGCTGGTGTGACAAACATACACATGGAGAAAGACTGCTATATGTGTACCCTCAGAAACAAGCACCGGACAAGTACATTCCCTAGAAGGGCTGCATTACAAGCCCTCTCATCAGCTACAAGCACAGAGCAATTCATTGCCAGCATGCAAGAGTATGATGCTGGGTGTTGCTGTTTCACAAATCAAAACCCAAGAGCTCTTCTTCTTACTGACAACCCAGAATGCAGTTCCAATTTGATACAAAGATTCCATTATGAGGAGAATCAAACATTGGAACAGTTTTCCTGCAGCAACTGAAATCTTTGTCCTTGGGGGTTGTCAGGACCCAACCAAAGCCCTCAGCAACCTGCTTCTAGTTCAGCGTCGTCTCTACTTTCAACAGGAGGTTAGACTGGAGATGTCTTGAGGCCCCTCCTCCCTGAATGATTCTGTGCTAATACTCCCCTCTCTGCATACCTAGGCTAGGCCTGAAACGGATTGGTTGTCCCTCTAATACTTTGTTGATGCTCAATTTTTGGGTGCTGTAACTACTCTGTGAGCTGATGCAGCATAGGCAAAGCAACCTGTTCAAATGCTTTCTCCTACTCTCACGTATCCAAATGCTGCAACAAAAGTCGCAGGTTCCTGGATCTTGCCAGACAGCCCTGCCAGGATATACGAATACAAAGAAAGATGACAGTTTAGGACAATCTCTTGAAAACTGTCTGCTCTCTAGGTCTTGGGCTGATTTGATAACCAGAGGTAGGCACTTCCATCTGCATGGAGTTGTATGGAATTACAGGTTCAGTGGCCACATACTGTCTCACAGCACTAAAATATTTGCTGCCATTCCCAACCTTCAAAGCTTTTACTTCTGTAAAATTCTATTAGTGCTCTCTCCAGTTATTATCAAGCCTCCCGTTGCTTGTTTTGTCCTCACACTGCTGCCGAGAAATAATGGAATATAGGTATAGTCCCAGGTCATGCTAGCTAGATCTTCGTTACCTTCCCAGTGCCAAAGGTTCTCTCAGAGTCAGAGGGTATGTATGAATTGTGCTTGATGGAAAACCTAGTCACACCAAGCAAAAATTGTCACTGCTTACAGCTATATTGTGCATAATGAAAATATGTTGCCTCATGACAGCTGTAGCTCAAGAAGTTTTAGGCTGGCCTCCCTCTGCAAATGACATCCTCAAGGACACAATATAGTCCCAGACATGTATCATTCCTGTACATATAATACAGACAGAAAATCTCTTATCTGGAACAGAAATATCAAGCATTCAAATACCTACTCCCACAATATGGAAATGAAGTTTAGTAACTACATTAAAAACCAGTTGAAACCAGTTCAACACATCAATACATTTTTATTTACTACTAGTGCATTGTTTGTACTGATAACATCAAGAAGCATAACCACTTCAAACAGGTGAGGTTTCTTGGAGCTTTCCGCTCTTGAAAGCGGTCTATATCTCAACAACATGGCCCAGTACAAAGCCAAAAAGTTAATATAATGTAACTTACAGACAACCGCCTCTGCACACTCAATACTCAGTTGTGCTTAGGTAAGCCTCTTTTGTATTAGCAATGCAAGGCACTCACCAAGCTACAGCTGGAAGCAGCGTCCCATTGCAAAACCCACCTACATTTGCCACATGATAGAATTTAATCTATGCAGGGCAATCAAATTTCAGTGATTTCTGCACAGGGGTTCTAGAAATATCCATCATTGTAGTACTTCACAATTCATAGATGTTTACGTCACAACATGGGAGATTTCATGGGTCATGCAGAAAAGAGATCTAGCTGAGGTAACAGGTGACTTGGATTTTCAAAAAGTTCATGCTAATATCCCTCGTAAAAGCCAAAGTAAACTGCCATGAAATAAAGGAAATGGTCATTTATTAAATCAGTTACTGACTACAGTAATAAAAAGTGGGAGGTTACTGGTGTGTCCCCCAGAGGGATTCATGCTTGGACTTGTAGATGTGAATATTTATCTACAAAAAGGGCAACTAGAAAGGCGGCAGTTTATTGATATTACTTATGATCACAGAAGTGGAAAGCAGCTGCAAAAGGATCTTGTACAGTACTGATTGACCAGATAAAGCAACAAGGGAATTTCTAAGTCAAATGTAAAATAAAAACACAGCCTGAACATCTCTAATGGCGTCAGAACTAGCTACTACTAAGAACAAACATTACCGGTTCTCTTTCTGGAACTGATCGTAGGTTCTCTTTCTGAACTACTTCATTTTGGTCTGTATGAACAATGGCGTGGTGTTCAGCTGTTGCCAAAGCAGTGAGCTGAACTTTCAAAATTATGAGAATTAATTTTTTTCTTATTTCATAGGACCAAAGACACAGATCAATGAAAGCCAAAAACAATACGGCTGAAGTATCACTATATGTTGTCCTGTTCCTAGACTCTTCCCAAGGCACCCACTACTACCACTGGCACAGAGCTTGTCTGACCTACTATAGTCACTCTTAGAGAAAAGAGGTTACACCTTCTGAAATGTGGACAGGTGCTCAGTAGAACTTTCAGGTACTTGAATGGAACGTTTAAGCAGCACCTAAAATATTTTTGAAATTTTGTGCTAAAGAATTAATATAGTATCCCACAAAAATCTGAATTTCTAACAGGAGAAAACAAGTAAAGCAGGCTAATAACGATACGTACTGAGCATTAGCAGGTAAACTGCTAGGTGTCAAACACACTGAAGGTACTGCCTACTGCAGTAATTGCCACATGACCCTTCTCAGGTTCTGAAACTGCTGTTTATATTTTAGTTCAAAAAAAATGAGGAAGTAAAAGTATTCCAAAAAAGTAGGATCATCTTCTATTCTCTCATTTCAGGAACAGAATCTGCAGCTCTTTGCATTGACCACTAGGTATGCTTTCAGCCATAATTAGCAAGTTCCCTCTTGTTGTGAGGTGAATGAACAACTTTCCGCCAAACCAGAAAGGATGGAGAAGATTAAGAAAATTATAATGTAACCTTCTTTATGGCTCTTTTAGACAATGCAGATTGTCACATCACATTGCAATGAAATGCACGGATTATTTGCTTCATAAGACTATTTTTACATACGTTGAAATAGTAAGAGGTGCATTCTGTGTATTTAAGAGATTAACAGATTTTATTGTTTTCTAAAATATTTTACAATACAGAGACCCAAACCAGTAATTCCTGACAATTTTAGTAACCATCTTGCAGATGAACAGTTATGTTGATACATTTTCCTGACAGAAACATACATACATCCACTTTCTAAGCTTGCACATTTTGATTCATTGAAAATGATGATTAAATATATATCTAGAAGCTCAAAAAACAAACAATAAAGTCCAAGACTACCAACAGTGTTTTAATATTACCTCAAAATAGATTTGTTAGCTTCATTACAGTGTAGCTTCCTAACACAGCATGTCTACTTACCTGATACTTAGGGTTTTGTTGTTTATTTAAACACAAATCTGCTGTAATTTTACAACCCAGTTTTAAATGTCACAAACGCATACTGTTTGACACGATTACAGATGACTAAGTTGTAACTGCAAACAAATGTATAATTTACAGTGTTCTGCTACAATAATTCATGTAAGGACTAAAGCTAGTTTATATTTTGACTCACAAATTTGTCCACAAATACTGATTTTGAGTATGTTTGTGTATTTACTGTACTTCTGAAAATCTCATCACAGAATACTTTGTCTATGGTACAGTACAGTAATGAGTATGGTAGGAAAGCAGATTTAAATATACCTATAATTTAAACTCTTAAAACAATCTAAATCTTATTGACATCAAAAGGCTTGATAACTAATAGCCATGCTCTTTATATTTTGGAATATCAAATTATATGTACATATAGACAACATAGATAGGCTCTTAATAAAAAGCATTTAGTATATTTTACAGTCTTCTCTCTTGAAAAAATTCACAGATTTAACATCTCAAATCACTCAAAAGTCATTAACAGTTTAAAGGAGACTTCCCACCCCCCACCCCGCCCCCACAAACGCGTGCTGGAAGTAGCCACTATTCTGGGGCTTTTGCATAATTTATCTGTCAAGTGCCATTTAAGATCTAGATGGAAAACTCTTAGTTTAAGTGTCAAACCACGTAAACAACATTCGTAATAGAATTCCAACCCATGATACCTGCAGATCTCTCTGCTACAAATAACCTTCTGTAACAGATATTTATTAAATACAGTATTTGTTTTACAACTTCAAGCCATGCTGACAACATAGAAAGATTACTACAACATGGAAAGAGTTTTCATTCAGTCAACTGGTGACTAAATCTATGTCATAATTTAAGTATTAATTGATAAATCTAAGCATACAAAAAGGTGCTTAACTACATAGCACTTAAATAAAAAAATACTGCATCTTTCAGACATTGCTAAGAACAAATAGAAAATTAACTATAATAATCTTTAAAATTCAAGTTGCAAGTTACTGAAGGTCACTTAAAATAACTGATTAAACGAAAGTGAGCATAAGCCACATACCTAGGGTAGAATGAGGCATAAGCATAGAAAATGCAAAAATCTTTAGGAGTCACAATAACAGACCATGTGGGAAGAAAAAGCTTAAAAAGTATTTTTCCTATCACACTATTTTTTCAACCTAACCCCTTTCCTTTGTGTTGTGCATAAATTGTGAAAACAATGTCAAATTATTCATTCAAACTTCTGTTTTTAAATCACAATGATTTCAGCATCAAGCTCTTGCCTTTTCATTAAAATATATACACTATACATCATTCAGCTTCCTCTTGCTTTAAATATATACTGTACAGGCCTACAGAGCTTTTGTAACACTTCTGTATTAACTTTGTCCTTTGTCACTGTATTGGCTCGACATAGTTTGCTGGGTATAAACCAACTTGTCCATTGTCCAGCCGTCCTTTGCACCAACCCTGCTCATCTTCATTCTCCATTTTAGTCAACTCATCCCCTGCAAAAAGAAGAAACATTGTTAACAAGCTGTAACCTTTTAAGTAAGAACAGGAAGATAATATGACCATTATCTACATGTTCACATTTCTTCCCCTGCCCACCCCAGGCCCCAGTAGAAAGCCTCCCTTTGCTCTTCACACTTTTAATACCAAGAATACCACTTAGAGATTTACATATGGGATGAAACGCCCCCAGTTTCAATAAAATAGGAAGAAGCCAGCTACTTTGAAACTAAAACATTACATTGACAGCACTTCAAAAAGGTCATAGCATTTTTTAAAAGCACAATAAAGAATGCAAACTTTTGAAGTTATATACAGTGTTCTTTCACTGTAAGATCAAAGACTCCCTTATATCTAAAAGGTGTGAACAGACAGAGATAGCTGTGGATAGTACAATCACCTCTAAACAAGCAGAATAATCCTACTTTTTTGGCCCTCAACAAAACATCAGTGTAAGTGAAATGTTTCATTAGGTTTCCTGTCTATATACTCTTCTCAGAGTTCATGGAACATAAGGAGGAAAATGCTACAAACATTAATACATGACAGTAAAATTATCTTGAATTATATTTGCAGCTTTTCAGCATACTACTACTAAGTTGTGATGCAAAGATTTAAAAGAATCTTATACCTTACACTTTGTTATATCTCTCCTTTCCTCATCTTTTTAAGAAATATAAAGGATTGGGATTTAACTTTCCCTTTTATTGCTCTAGCTTTATACTGCTAGAAGCTGATGTTGTAGCTACGGAAAAAATAACTAAGAATTTGCTTGCTAACTTACACAGCTAAAGCTGACCCTGATTATCCATTCAGGCATTTATGAACTATAACATAACCTCCTTTTGACTATCATTCACATCTAATCTTCTACATCCTCAGGAAATACTTTAGCATTAGAGAGTCTGCAGACTCCAAGATGCTGTATATGAGCAAATGAATGTCCACGTCAGCCAGGCAAAAGAGGTCAGACTAAGTAACAATTATTTCCTCATGTACAACTTATTTGTGTCAAATTATTTCCCTAGATAAAACTGATTTCTGTTTCATCTTAGTTAGCAATAGGAAATACACGTTGAAGATATTAACCACTTAATACCATCCTAAATGGTTATAAATACACAGTCTTGTACCATTTAGGAGAACAAGAACTAGCTTAGGGACTATCAGTTCTTTGGTAGAAATGGACAAGCTTCATACTAAATATTCTCAGATATGTATCTTCTATAGCTCCTCTGTTAGCTAAAAAAGGTTAAAGCCTCATCTCCTCTATTTTGTAAGGCTACCAGATAACTAATAAAAGAACGATATGAACAAATGTTTGGTACTATGGACTGTGCTTGGCTTATGGAGACATTTTACTTTTTTCCCCACCATTTCTAATGCTGCAGAATGAGAGCATACAATTTCAAGCTTTCCTGCCACTTTTATGAAGTGTATTTTAATAAAGAGCGTAAACAATGACTATCAAGAGCCACACTGCATGAACCCCATGTAAGCCCCAATGCAGTTGCACTTCTATTAACAGCTAGGACTTGGAAACTCAGTGATCTTGGAGGTCTATGAAAACATTACCACTTAAGTGTCATCTGCACAACAGTTACAATGAAAACAGTCTCTAACAACTGTGATAAAGATAGCATATACAATAACACATTTTGACAACATTGCATGGTCTACATTTACTGTAGGTATTTTTATTCTTAGCCATGGCAGAGACACAGTAGGGTGAGCCTGACATGTGGCAGATGGTTGTGTCCCATCCTGTTACACAATTATAAAACCTCTCATAAGATATGAATAAGCAAAGTTATTCTTCCTCTTTGGAAGCCTCCCACAGTTGTTTGCCGAGAGAGAGACAGGTATATAAAGTACTCCACTAATAAAAAGGAGTTTCTAATAAAAAGGAGTTTCATGTATTAAAACACATTTAATGGACCCTATGCACAGCATTTATACTACAGCATGTACCTAGAAGTGATCAAAAAAACTTTGCAGGCAAATTCTTTGAACACCCAAGGAAATACCATCTGAGAATATCTGCGTACATTTAAACAGATCCCCAAGATGCATTAATCCTCTGCTGACAGCTGCTTAGGAGTCTAGGCGTAGTCTGCATAGGAGCACAGGAGCAAGTGTATTTTAAATTGGCTTCTGCAGGACGTGGTGAATGTTTTGCCTTAGTCTTTTGTATGTTCAGTGTAAAACTTGTCACACCAATACTTCTGCCTAAAACCTAAGTAAGTTTGACTGTAGCCATTCTATAATTCAGCTTCTGTAAGGGGATTCACAGTCTAGTGTGTGATCCCTTTCCTACAATTGATACAACCATATAATTTGGTGTTAAAATGTACTTTAATGCCCTTCCTTCAAAGATAGTAAGCTATTTAAGTTAAGCTTACATACACCTCCTACAGTTCACAGCTCCCATACTTAATTTCTACAGACCTCACACTGAGAACCACCTGGTTCAAATAGTTTAATGCAAGTCACACAGCTGGTACTAAGGCACAAAACACCTAAGTTTGTATTCAACTATTACATCTGCGTGTACAAACATTGCATAGTTTTGCTACTGAAAGGCTAGTTACTGTAAACCCTTGGAATGTCATCCTATACATGTATTTCAAGAGGATTAGCACACTTCCAACCCCTGCTGAGAAAAAAAGGAGCAGTTAAAGTCTACAGAATAAAGAATAATTTTAGCTGCTGTGCATTCCAGAGAAAGCTCCAGATGTTTTGTTACTACCATCCTTCTGTTAGGACACAATTCAGCGAAGTTAATGGACAAACCAACTCATTCCTCCTCTCTGGAAGCCTACAATACTTGTCTACAAAGAAGAAGAGTCAGAGAGTTTCACTACTAAAAAAGGAGGGAGGCAAGTGAAAGGTGGAAGAACCACACCTGAGTTGTGGGCTTTTTTGGTTTAAAAAAGACACACTGTATTTAGAATATGACCTGGAAACACACTGTTCCGAGCACCACCTTTCTTCATAAGCAGAATGGAAGTCTAGCAGTTTACTCATTAGCTACATCACTGACTTGTTTGCTATATTATCTTTAAGCCGTAACATCTATCCAAGACCCACTGTAGATGGTATAGAAGTAGCACACTTCTCAGGACCTCCAGCTGAAAGGGAAGCAGAACTACAGGTTTTCTCAAACTTCCTTTCAATGCTTGAATCCTGTTTTTACCCTACAACTAAGTCGGTTTTTACAGGAGAAGGGAGTAAATGACAAGTAAACGGGAAAAGAGACAAGATCAATGAGATTGCCTATCTCATTTTCAGAAACTAAACTTCTGTTTGCTTTTGCTAAACTACTCAGGCAATCTTGTTCTGGAATTCCTGGGTTTGGTAAACTTTTCATGTGCAACTCTACTGGGCAAGACAGTAGAACAATTGGCTGAACTCCGAGCTCGAAAGGCATGGACAGGACATTTCACCTTTCATCACTAGAGGGTGCTGCCTCCGGGCTGCCCAGATGATGAAAAACTTGGAAGTCTCCTACTTTCTTAAACTGCCTAGGAGCTCGCTCAGCGCCCAACGGCTAGTAGAGCTAGCCCAGACAAACTGGAGGCAGCAGCATCCATGGCGTGCAGCCATCATACCCTTGGGCCAACGTCGTATGCATGGAAACATACTGCGGCATGGGTTTCTCCTGTCAGTTGCCTCTATTCTGTTCTCTAAGCTGCTATAGCAGCAAGGTAAAAAAGGAACAGGGTTTATGGCTCAAGGGAAATACTATACATCTCCTTTCTTAGGATGTTGTAAGCATACCCTAATATAACGCAAGACAAACAGGTAAAGACAGTTACTGTGCTTAACATACACTGAAGAGAGGTGGAAAGAGAGAGGAAAAAGTTTATCTGTCCATGGCTAAGTTTTTGACCTTAAAAAGTTAGCACTCTAGGAAGCTGAAGGCCAAAAAAAGGGACACTTCCATTTTAAACAAAAAATATCAATTGATTAAATATTGTTTTAAGATTAGCTGCTGTAGCCTTTTCCTTTAAAAAGACAACTGTGCAGGGTTGGCATTTCTAGACAGCTAAAAGCAGCAGCTGTTACTGTCACCAACTAAGAAATGGGGGAGATAGGATTATCAGTTCTGCAGCTCATTTTGTTTAAGACAAAACGGTGAGAAAGGAATATCCCAAACAGATGCATCCCAACACATGCCAAGCAGATTAGAAGTCAGTGCTTCCAAACAGGGGATACTAAGAAGCATTATCAGTAGGGGTAAGGGTTAGATAGGATCCTGTAAGCAGAGCTGTACATTCAGAGAAACAGGTGACTTTGGAAAATAAAAGCTGAAGAGAAAAACTCCTCCCTTTCCGCCTTTCTCCTTTTGATAAATATTTTAAGTGAATGCTGTAAACTTACCAGCTTTAAAGCTGAGTTCATCTTGCTCTTGGCCCTCATAGTCGTACAGTGCACGTACTCTCACCTCCATTGCAGGAGAGGTATCTTCATCAAATGGATTGGTGTCTCCATTTGCATCAGTGGAAGAGAAGGGATTGTTGGACTCTTCATCAGACCAATCTGTAGGGTAGCTTTGGTTTTTTTCATAGCTGCTAACACTGAAAACAATTTTTAAATTATTTTTTTCTGCTCTTAGAATAGGAGACTAGAAATACCACTAAGACATCTGTTCCCCTAATTAAGCTTAAACTCCAGATTAAGGCCCAGTTTTGAAACTTTATTTCTGGTATTTTCTCACCTATTTTTAGCTGACAATACCTCATTGAAAAAAGGCGTTATTGCAATACATTTACAAGGTTAGAAAAAGGCAAAAGGAAAAAAGATATCAAAGGCAACCTCCCCATGAACCCCAAAAACTTCTCTATCAAGAAATCTATATAATCCATGGGATTTACTCTAGAAAGGTAAAAGGTATGCAGGTAGTAGATGAGAGGAATTATCCGGTTTAGGATAAGACATTTAAATTCCTTTGCAGAACCTCCCTCCCAAACCTCTATGAACCTCTACAATAGCTTTCAACATTTTTTGTATGTTGCAATCCACCAATAAAGAAACTTCATTATACTGCAACAACTTGATAATTTAAAGAAAAGTTCACTGTTGAGCATGCACATGCCATTTAAGAGAGTGGTATGACATCCCTAGTGTGTATACTGAAGTAACAGGCAGCTGTTTGAGAAGGTCCTAAATAAAAATAAAGCAATCATAAAAGCAGATTTATTCAGCGGGAACACACAGAGCAATAAAGCTCCAGAAGCAGTCTCACTAGAAAAACCTGTGAGTTTTAACATTTTATAGGACTGGTAAAGGAAGGAAAAAAGCAACCACAGTTTTGTTAGCAACTGCCAATAACCCCAGTAGTTTCAAACCAAAGATCAAGGCAACAGATATGGCATCTGTTAGGAGAGAGAAGTTAGGTTACAGTGTTGCTTACATAACTGCTTAAAAGGACTTCATGCACTGACTGGTGTAGTGTTATAGAAACCAAAAACAGAAAACCCTGGATAGAGAAAGTGCAAGTGTGAAAACAATTAAAAAACAACATTTCACCAACTTTTTGATCTTATTGTCCTCCTTTTCACTGACAGTACTCCCAGTATCTTCTTCATCTTCAAAGGGATTGTAACTTGATTGTACTGACTGCACTGTGTTACTCTGGACACTAAGACTGCTAATTTGGAAAAGAAAGAGCATTATGGTGACCCTATCTGTTTAAGAGTAGAACACTGTCATTGCTGTCCCACTAAGCAGTTGCTTAGCAGACCCCTTCTCCAGCCACAAAAAACCAAACAAAAACCCAAACATCTATCAAGTTTAGCATATGACCCAAGAAAATTTGGAAAGTCTCACATAGGATACATCCCTCCAGAATTAGAATATCCTTTGTGGACCATAATTTCTTTTTCCTTACTGCCTGCAATAAAAGGCAGTGTGATTTTTCTAGCCAGTTTCATTCCTTTCTAAACCACCTGATGTTAACAGTTTTGTATTAATCACATCCAGAATTCTGGAGTGATAAATGTTTGGCAAGCTAAGATTTCAAAGTATAATTGTCATTTCTAGAGATGGGAAGATAGGAACAGACTAACTACCAGATTAGCTACAGAAAGTTCAGTTTCTCATGAAGTTCAGTTTCTTTTAAAACCCAATGGACAGAGAACTGAAAATGGAGAATAATTCAAAAAATATCTGGTGAGCTGCAGAAACACATCACTAAAGATGCTCACAGATAATTAACATTTGGTTGGACAGTGACTTTTTGATACCATAGATCTTAGTGTACTCGAAGATAACAATCCTTTCCATTAGTCTTTTTAGGCATGAAAAAAAATACCTGCTATGTTTGTTAGGCTGTGAAACTTGATCTCCTGTCTGATTAATACCAGTCAGAGTCACTCCATCAGAAGCCTTCTTCTTTTCTCTTCTACTGAGAGTGCGATTCAGATCTGCAGACCACTCCTGTCAATGAATACAAAATGTGACTGAGAAATCTAACTGAACAACTAATTACTACATTTAATTCTCAGACTGAGTTATGAACATACGTCTATACATACAACAGTACAAATAATTATTAAAAAAGTAGGTTACTCTAAATGTTTCAATTATAGTTCCCATCTACTTCCTACCCTAGCCCTACAGACATCTGTGCTACTCGCAATATCCCAAGGTTACCTGTACTTCTCTGCTTAGTATTCTGAACACCTTGAAAAGACTTAAAATACCAGACATCTGGCAGACAGCTGGAGAAATCAAAGGAGTTGGCCAGTGCAGCTCTTTAAAGTACTCTTTAAGTACTGAGAGGGCTCACTGTTTCAAATAATGCCAAAACATCTGGCTTTAAAAGGTAAACCCTACATTTAATTTAAAAAGGTATTATAATCTAAGACAGGGCTTACTTCTCAAAATCTGCTCCAAGAATGACCTAGGAAGCAGCTCATTTTTAAACTCATTGTATATCGCTTCTCCTGTCCCTAAGATTTGAGCCCTTAAGGTACTTCACTCTACTTTTAGTGAAACTTATTGTCCTTAAAAGCCATCCATAAGCATTAAGGCTCAAACCAACACAACTGTTGACAAGACTAATGATGCCATTTGTAAAGTATCCCCTCCTTGATGGTTCATTCAGATGGTTCAGAAGGCAGACTTGGTGAGACCTAAACACAACTTCTACTTATCGAGACAAACTAAGCTGCATACTGATATAAAGCAGGAACCAACAGAGAACAAACTGGACGCAAGCAAATATCCTATGCTGAGACATGTTTCATCTCAGAAGCCTTAAAGGTAAAGAAAAGTCAGGAGATAGTTTGCTATACAAAAGATAGCTTTTGAGATAAGTATTTTTAACAGGAAATGAAGATTTTGCAAGTTGCTATTACTACTGTTTTATACATGTAGCACAGTCAGTCCTCAGTGATTTCTGGCCAACTTTTCAGAGGTATCTCATTATTTTAACTTTCTAGAAATACATATTGGATTTCTGAGTTACCATAAAGACCACTGACCTAAGCATATTTGCAGTTTATAATGCAATTTCATATTCATTTGATCACAATTTTTTTTTTACTTACGTCATCCTTGTAGCATGTAAATGAGAAAAAAACTTGATTAGAAAAATAGTAACAACACTACTTAATCTGTTAATTATAATGCTTATGAAAAAGGATGGTAATTTCCCCACACAGAAGTAACTGTAGTTCGGCTTTTCAGGCAAAGTAATTCTGCAGTACTGTTACGGGTTTTCTTCCTCAAACCTTCTAAGCTAGAGTTACTCAATGTTTTAAAAACAAGGGATATTTTCCATTATGGTTAATAAGGGAACAGTGAACACTCCCGAGTTGATGTTTCTACTCCATTAACTTAATGCCTAGAAATTATTTCAACTAAACCCATGATTCTGGTCAGACAAATTTATCCCGATTCCAGCTATTTGATATTCTGATAGCATGATCTGCACTGATACATTTTGGCACTTGTTTCTTGCAGGCTTTGTTAGCAGAACACTACTTAAAAAAAAAAACCTCCTTTTTTGGGGAAGATGTTTTCAGCAACAAAATTACCAATTGGTTAAAGGTGGAACTTCTCTTAATATAACAGTATTGAAAAAACTAGTTAAGACTTAAAAATATGAATTGTCAGGACTGATTGAAGTATTTGGTTCAAAGTCTTTTCGAAGGTTCAAAACCTTTTCAAAGTCTTTGCTGCCTACAGTGTAATTACCTGCTAATAGCAAGGAAGTTCAAATTGAAGTCTGACACCAAAAGGGAAAAGTAAAATACACAGGATAACATATACAGGTGTCAGAGATGTATCAACTAAACCATGGCTTACTAATGACTTCAGCTTAAAAAAACCCACACTATACAGTCTTCTGGTTTACCTCTTTTCTCTTTAACTAAGTGCCTGCTATAATCACCTCCAAAAGGTGGGAGATGAAGAGAGCCCAATGGAAATTAAGAAAACAAAACTACTATGACTTGTAAAACAAAAAAAAATTCACTGCTGGAAGCCTGAATTTAAGAGTTATACTAGGGAGGAATATGACAAAGAGCAAAGAGGAAAAACTAGGCAAAACAAGTCTGGGTTTTAAGTACTCTGACCTTACCTCAAACTGAGGCCAATTCATTGACATCCCTGGACCTTGATTAGCTCTAAACCACCGCAAGTCTTCCACAGCATCTGCTGTTTTGATATTCTGTTCCAGTTCACGGTAGATATTTTTGTAACTGCAAAACAAATTCATCTTCAAATATAGTGTAACATTTAGAAACATGGCAAATGCCCTAGTCAGATTTAAAAAAAAAAATTCGAAGTTCACAATAGTATTGAAAAAAAAAAAAACTTAGAGCAAGACAGAATCTTAAAACTCTGTGACAGATATATTAACTGCCTGTAAAAAGGAAGAGTAGTCCAATAAGTAAGATTGCTGAAAGTTCACAAAAACATAAAATCCTTATTTGCCAGATTTTAGAATTATGACTCTTGTGTAAAGTAACTTAATCGGCTGTCATCAAATGTAGGTTTCACATGGGAATGTATTTAAATTACTGAATGCCAATCTTGAAGTTTCTTGATTTTAAAAGCTTGTCTACAAGACAGCAGAATCTGGTAAGTCCATAGCATTCTGTTAAAAGTCCTGTCTTCACCCAATGAGAATTCTAAGTCATTATAAAAATAAAAATCTTAAACCTGAGGCAGAGTTAAATGGGCTAAACATTTTCCTATGCAGGTATAATATCTGCTAACTGCTTTTATTGTTTTAGGTAGTCTCTGATTTTACTAACTATCAAATACTGTAAAAAAGAACCTTACTACTTTTACTTATCTCTTAGTCTAATTGTTTTTCATTAAAGCTGAATTCTCGTAAGTCTAAAGTATTTTACAGAAGTCATGTTGCAGATACAACATTGATCCCCTTGCACACAATGTATTCACTCTACAGACTATGACCACAAATACAATTGCTTTATACCAAAAAAACCAGTATGGTGCAATATGGAACTCGGAGTATAAAGAGCCTGTAACACAACAGCCACAAGGCTTAAAATAAGAGACACAGAACTGCTAGTCTGTATTCAACCTAGAGAGAATTTGGGAAAATCCTTCCAGAGGAAGTCACACAAAATTTAGAACTGGAATTTATTAGTGCTACATTGTCAAGGAGTCAGACTTTCTCAAAATATACATCCAAATTTCTCAATTTCTATATATTAGTTGAGTGCTTTAACATGTGTGCAGTATGTTTGGTTTTTTTCCCCTATACCAGTGGTTCTTTGAATGTATTTAAGCAATAGAAAGGCATGTATTTTAAGAAAAGGAATAAAGCATTTTGAATGACTTGCTAGCCATCACTTCAAACAATAAACTGTAGGTCTACATCTGTAGACAACAGGGCAGGGCTATTCCCCGGACAGTATTCTTCAGCATTATTAGTCTTAAGTTAAAAATCAGACTTCCTTTTGAGGGTTTATTCTACACTTTTTATCTCTGTGTATTCAATGAGACAGAGATAAATAAACAGTTACAGTTGCTTTATCCCTAGAGTCATCCTAATAGTTCTTTTCTTTGTTTGCACCTTATTAACATATCATAAGAAACCCCTCCTGAACGTCCTAAGTATCTCAAAAGGAAATTATTGCCTCTCCACTTGGTAGTCTTCTGCAGTCTTCCCCCAACCTTGCCCTTTCAGTCTACTATTTCTCATTTATTTCTGTTCTGTAGTTTCTTTCAATCTGATTAAACTGAATTCAAAGGGGCGATCCTATCTATCTACTGAGAGTAAAAAGAACCTGTCTTCCACAGCAGTTCCGTAAGAACTCTCAAGCAACCTAAAATGATAATGATACTAAAATAAGTGATCTTGCCCTTACCTATTGCTTGCTCTGTATTTGCTCTTGCCGCTATGTCACTCCCTTTGCTTATGCCAGCACTAACATCCGAGTGGCTGCACAGCAAGTCAATTTGGAACACTAACCAGGGTTAAAATCAAACTAGATTCTTCCTGCCCTAGGTTACCTCGATCAGCTCCTTAATTCCACTGGTTGGACTACCATAGGAGTTTTGTTACTAGCAGAAGAGGGAACAGACATGAGCAGCCAGCCAGGAGCACACTTTTCTCCTTTTAACTGAAATGCCAACCACAGCACACATGAAACTCTGCTGTTACAAGTGGGATGTAAAATTCCACTACTGTTACAGCATTTGCTGCAAGTATTCCAGTGGCTGCCTTCTCAAATGCAAGACAGAACAAAAACATTATAACCACTGTCTTGCTGACATACCAAAGTAGCTTTGTATCAAAATGGCCTGTAGTAGTTGATGACATGCCACACAGTCTGACAAAATAACCTGCATGAGTTCTGGTTTGAGTTCCCTAGCAGAGGTTTAGTTTTCTTTGAATGTAGCAAGGAAGGTCCAGGCAGAAAGAACAAAGTGCAAGACATGCTTTGTACATACTACACTATAAAGAGCAGCCTTTGAAATTCAGATGAACAAGAGTTCAGCAACAGTCAACCAATGGATCTTTAACATTTATCCCCCAGTTAAGGTAAGACTGAACTCCAATATTTTAAAAGTGAATGTGTTTACACTACAAAGTTCATGCTGTCTTACACTAATAAATTCTAGTTTGTTCTCCAATAAACATGCAAGACATAATATACCAAAACATTCCCTTCCCTATCTTTGATCCAGCATTTTTTTATTCTAAGCTCTGAATCCTTTCTAATTGTCACACATTTGATTATAAAAATACAAGAATTAGGGTTTCTTGGTTCACTTAACACTGTGTTGAATAAAAGCAGCAAATGTTAAAGATAGATGCTGATCTGATCCAAGACAAAACAAAGATTTAAGCTCTGTCACTTACACTTTAAAAAAATTGGAGCAACACATTAGAAACAAATCAGATTCCAAATTCTGATCTACTTGAAGTATGGATTACTTTTGACTGAAAAGTATTAAGCATTAATTTCGAAGTCTTACACAGTTTTACCTTGCAACATTAGACAAGTCAAGGTGTTTTTGAACTTCCAGTAACACTTCTCGAAAGAAACGTAAGCGTTTTTCCTCAAACTGCTGACACTGTTCAAATACCTGCTCCATGTTTTCCATATATTGAGGAGTGGCATTATCTAACTCTTTCAGTGATTTTTCATACTTTTCTTTTGTCTGGGGGTGGAAAAACAAACTGTTAGCAATATATTTTATTACTACCCTACATAACTGACTTATCAATGTAGTCATGGATTTAGAACAGAAGTTCCCTATGTTAGGTCACAGCAAGAATTACTTAACAAAGCTGCAGAACAGTTACAATAAAGCTCTAAGCCTCTTCTCTGGCTTTTTAACAGAAACCATGACAAATGTTAATGTAATAATAAAGATAAAAACCAAAGGAGCCACAGAGTAAATCAGAGCAGGCAGTCTTTCAAGTTAAAGGTCTCTTATTTGAAGATCTCCAAATAATTTCATAGTTTTGTCTTTTCTCCTTCAGTAATTTACATAGTTCACTGTTGAGTTATGACCAGAAAACCAAACATTGTATACATTCCTGTGAACATAAATTGCATACAGTATGAGCTCAGTTAACAGGCAGAACCTCAGACTCCATACTAATTTACAGAAGTAGTACACAGACAGGAATTAGAAGATCCCACCCAATGTAACATCAGCCTTCCAGATCACAGAACAGCATTCTCAAAGGGAAAAGATGTCTTTGAAGAAAGTCACACAAGAAAAGCCTCTTGGTAGCAGCCTGCTAAAGATATAAACCAAACTGGCCAACAGAATGGCATTTCCAAAAGTGTATTTACTTTTATTTAAATGGATTATATCAGTTCACTTTCTTTAAAAAATACATTCTGCAGTCAAGAATGGCTACAAGTTTAGATGTCAGCAAGTTTTAAGCGCCTACCTCGCAGCCTCTCAAATGAAATAGCTCAACCCTTACTACTGAGTAGAACTCTGTCCTAGAAGTTCAGTCTTGTTCTGCTTCGTTCCCTGCTGGAAATACTTACGTGAAGTAGAGGCAATACATTATTCGTTCTTCACAGAAGAACTTGGCAATAACATATACTTTGGAGAAAACTAGATTTTGGTATATGACTGTAACTGAAAATGAGCTGCACTGCAGTCCACAACACATTCAGGAAGAGGAAAAAAAAGCTTAACTATGCACAAGCTATACATTAAAAAGACTGCATACAAACAGTACGTTAGTATACAGTATACCTTTAGTACATCTTGTTTACTTCTCTCCACTTTGTCTTGTAATTTCTTAAGTTGTTCAGGATTTAGGGCTGGATCAGCTTTGCTGTTTGTTTCTCTGGATATAGCCAGTTTCTCCTCTTTGCAGGCCGCATGGTATGCTTTCTTTGCAGCTTCCACCTACAAAGTAGATTTGAATATTTGCATCTGGGACAGTTTATACAACAACCATTAACTGAATTTTTTAGCCTTATAATCATGTTGCAATGAAGAAAGTGTCAGGTTTTGTTTCAGGATGTTCTTTCCTTTTTTTTTTAGGTTTTTTTTTTTGTTTTTTTTTTTTTTTCATTTAGGCCAAGGAATGAACAATACACAAGGAAATTATTGTATTAGTTGATGAATCAGCATTCTCTCACCATATAAGAAATGTCACTCATACAGCTTAGAGAAGTGTGGAACAGACTCAAGAAAAGGTTTACAGCAAGTCCCCAAATAGAACATTTTTTCCCTCATGCCCATGTTTTCCTGCTCCCCTTCTTC
The DNA here is from genome assembly GCF_000687285.1 of Phaethon lepturus. Taxonomy (NCBI): domain Eukaryota; kingdom Metazoa; phylum Chordata; class Aves; order Phaethontiformes; family Phaethontidae; genus Phaethon; species Phaethon lepturus. The sequence goes on from NW_010538434.1 coordinate 21,476, forward strand.
TACAAACCTGTTATTTAAGAATAATGTTATATGACAGGGAAAAAAACCCACACACACTTTTCCCCTGCTCATTTCTTTAAGCAATTCATAACTTTCAAATGCATGAAATCAGATACTGTTAAAAATGATAGCTTAAATTCCCCTTCTCCCAGATTTTCACTGAAGTCACCAAGACTAGGAGAGACCAAGAGAAAAATTTTCAGAAGAGGACAGAAAGCAAGAGATCTTTTTGAGAAAGGAGGGTCCAGCAGAGAGAATAGGGAGTTTACTCCCTTATAGAGATTTGAGACAATAATATATTGTAACACAGGAGATCTAGTAGATAATCTACTGCTGTACCTCTTTCAGCTTTTTTGCCCAGGGTTTCTGAGCTTTCCTAAATCCATCTTCTGCTTCTTTGGTTTCCTTAAATCCTCCCATCATTTGCTTATGAAAGGCTTCCTTCTGCCAGTTCTTGATTTTTTCAAAGTCTTCATTCATCAGTGAACCTTTTACTTCTAGATGTAGTTCACTCACTTTTTCAGCTTCTGACATAAAAGCACACCAAGCCCTTTCTACTGTTCCATACTGTGGGCCTAAACACAACAGAAAGTGTCATTCTCGGTAGCCACCACCCACATGGAACTTATATTCCCAAGAAACTGCCTGAAGCTATTGACTTATATTCACTTGTAAACAGCAATATTGGTGCAAATCTAGAAAAGGGAACAGTTTCTTTTCAGATAAATTTAGGGTATTATGATTTTTTTTACACGAGAAGAAATAATATTCATTTATTCTGGCCTCCCTCTCCCTGTACCATGACTCTCAGTATTCCACCTATTAGCTCCTCTTGGAACTGCCTTCAATTTCTCAAATATGTTTTCAAGCATGGATAACCAGGAAAGGACAAACTATCAGAATATATTAAAATGGTATCAGATTAGCCTTCCATTAAAGCAATGCCTAGCTCTCTTATTACTAGTCTTTCCCCCACAACCACTGCCCCCTTGTTATTCAGATACACTTTTCAAACTGTGTTCTATACCATTAGTCACCTAGAAACCGCCACTTCTCTAAAACCAAATCTGTTTGGATACCTCAACACTGGAGGCAAGACTTGTCTGCTTCAGTAAAGAAACAAGCAAACTAGCAAAGGAGCAGGGCTTACTTTGTTCTTAATCAAGAAGAGCTTGATCATTTGTTACATTACTGAGACTTTGCGAAGGCTCCATTATGGGCTAAAAAGTACAAAATCTCTACTTTGTACTTACCAAAACAAAGATATACAGAAACATTGTTTTCCATTTGAGAAAGTTTTCAGAGTTCAACATCAGAATGTATTACCTTTTTCCACAAGCTGTTTCCACCTTTTTGCCCATTCTGTAAGCTGCTGAGCATACACCTTCTCTATTCGTGCCCGTTCATGAATACAATTCATAAGATCATTGCAAAGTCTGTGACCATCATCAATTCGTTTTACTGTCCGCTTGTAATTTCCAACCTATAAAGACAAAAATACGTAACAATTCCTGCATGAAAGCGCTGAAAACAAGCTTATTCTCTAATTAACACAAATAATGTTACCTAAGAGCAAGATAGTCTACTAGCACAAATTAATCAATTATAGCATAAGGTATTTTTCAACTGATCTTAAAACCTAACTGCAACACCACCACAAAGGCTACAAGCTGTCCTGTAAAAGAGTTATTAATTTTAAAAGTGAGGACTTTACTATATTTTATTAGTCCTGCAATGTAATTGTGGGCGGTCATCACCATTATTCTGCACTATTATTGCTTGGTAATGTTTTAGATAATCAAGGTATTTAACACAAATACAGTATTTCCCTCTTCCATGCTTATTATTAAGTACCTAATGCCTTAATTTTATGCTGGTTCACCTTTCAGGATTAATAGAACTGCAAAGACACGCAAAGGAGTATTTCAACTTCCTTATCAAGCATCATAATAGGGTTTTTTTTAAGAACGCAGTATGGAAAAAGTACAACCACTACATATACAGCAGAGACTGAATGGGCCCTTTGTTACAGCTGTGCTTCACTGCTGACAAACTAGATTGCAACTATTTCAAAAGTATACTGTAGAATTTAATGTGGGAAGATACTGGCAGCAAGGACATGGAGTCCCCATACCTAGAATTAACTTGCACATTCTAAAGAAAAAAGCCATAGTTGCTCAATGTACAAGCTACAAAAGGATAAAGATATAGAGAAAATGCAGACTATATAATGAAAATCCATTATATAATTAACACCCCCCCCTTTAATTTTTGTGTACACACCAACATGGAATCACCAATCTACATGACTGAAAGGGAAAGGCAGCCTGATACTGCTCCCAGAGTAATATTTCCACTGATTTCAAGGTCACTCAGGTTGGCTTTGTAAACATTAAACAAGACATAAGAACTCGGTTAACAGAATTTGCACAGCCTATTAAATATAACAGTCAGTTATCTGCCCCAATCACCTGACTAAAAAATAAAGACTAGCAGTAAGGCAGTAGATTAAATATTGAAATACTTAAAGCATGTTTGTAATTTTTACATTTGAGTCATATCCAATTCACATTTTAAATACAGGAAACCATCCAAGTTTTAGGTTCACATTTATTCAGAATTTTGTCAGCAGATGTACATGCAAGCCATCTGCTTGAGGAAAAGCTTCTCAAGGTATATAAGCAAATACTCTTAAAAGTGTATTAAATACTCTTAAAAGTGTATACTCTTACTGTTAATCAAAGCATTAAGAAAATTAAGTATCTCAAAGAATACTTTCTAAAGCCTTTGTAATGGAAGGGCAAATCATTCATCTGCACAAAATTACTCCAGCTGTAGGTTCACAGCCAAGCAGACTGTTAAAACAGGTTATGCTAGCTTGGCACAACTACTGAAGCCTTATATTAGCATCAATTTGTGTCTCCAGTTATGTGCCCAAGGATTTATGTCTCTAGCATGAACATTTCCTTTCATAAATTTTCACTATTAAATTAGCATTTTAAATGCTAATATTGAACGGGAGCTCGCTGCCTCATGGTATTTTTAATACTTTCATTTTGTGTTGTCTAAGCAAATCCTAACTTCATAGTAGTATCTAGCAGTTGCCAAATCTCAGGCAGGTATTCAGAGAACTGAATTGACCTTACCTATTATGGTCCACTCACTATTATTGCATAAGGCTACCTTTAAAGAGCTGCATGCAGACCATAGATAATTCACACACACTACCTCCTTCTCCACAGGAGGACCGAAGGAACTAGCATCATAGTTTAGAACCAGTATAAAGAAGAACCAGGCCTACAATACTAGAAAATAACAACCTTGTATTCCAAAGAAAGCCTTTTATACTAGTATTTTCATGAAAAAAAAAGTTCACTTGATTTATGAAACAATAGTTTAAAGTATGTTAGGCATCACATTCAAATTTCATGCCCTATGAGGAATGCTAGAATTTTGGAAACAGCATTTTTCTGTGTTTCATGACACAGAACATATGTTATATACTTGGCACCTAACATTTTGAAAACCTAGTAGTTTAAGTTATAGACATTGCAATGACAAATTTTTTTGAGAAGTGTAATGTGCAGCCTGCCACTGTAGAAGGCAGACTCAGAGGTATGAGAACACAAAGTATTTTGACCACAGAGGCAAGTAAAGGGAAAAGAACTCTAGTCTTTATGCATCCAAGGATCTACTAGGTTAACTGTAGATAAATTAAAACCTATGAACACAATAAAGACACTCGGAATTCTGGAGAAGAAAAACATGTCTTTGTACATTGTTTTATTCAAGACTATTTTCTCCAGTTCCTGAAGTAGACTGCAAACATTCTGCAGGATTTCCCCCATCCCCTTCACAAGAAGTATTTGAGCTAAAACAAAAATGATGAATTCTTTTATTCACAGCAACTGACCGGGGGGGGAGGGGGGGGGGAATAAAAATTCCTGTGTTGTTTCAGTCAGAGCCACAATGCCTTGTGATTTTCAGATATCTCAGTTAGCACTATTCAGTACATGAACATACGACTTTGCTAGTTAGAATAACGTTCTGATCATTCTGAGTATTGACCTTTTTCCTGTTAAACTGACAGCAGACAACTAAGACATGAAGTTATTAGTTTCCTTCTCTTACAAATAAAACATTTGTTTCAGGAAGGTAACTTGTAAGATTACAAATCTTCTTACAGTTTACTGCTTTCATTTTAGCATCACTACCTCACCCATCTAAAAGAGACATTTTATTACGCGATACCAAATTCAGTTGCTGTTTACCCTTAGTTGCTAGAAACACTTCAAAAGGAAATAACCCCAAGAGTTTATTTCTTCAAAAATACCACTATAATAGTCACTTTCTTGATGCAATCAGTGAAAATTGTGATTTACAGTTTTGTGTCACCCCCCACCTCCTTTTCTAAGTTGAGTTAGCCATGAGTTTCCTCTTTTCCACTGTGAAAAATACGGAGCTTTGCTATTCCTAAGCCTCAGTTGGTCCCATTTATTTCTGACAGGCATTATAGATGCCTTCAGATCTCCATTTTGCTTAGTCAAGAAAACATTCCTTCTCATTTTGATATTTCAAATTTTTATTTGCATGAGCAAAGCAATGTCACCTCAAATCCTTTGTCCAATCTAAGATTTAGGGAATCTGTAATAACCAGATCAAAAAAAAAACAACCCACAGACGCACACTGTGATGAGGCATTTAGCATTGTATGGTTAGCAGTCCAGTCATGTCTCCTTTGTGACCACCGGTATACTAATGTAGCCACACACTGTCACTGATATGATTTTTGGGGGAAATACTTAAAAGCATACAACCTCATTATTTTACAATTTCGCAGCACTAAACACAAAGGGAGAGTCTTAAATTTTGTAGGTTCCTTTACCTCAACTAATGGACTTGGGTATTTTAGCATATTCATAGAGCAGGATAAAAACCTATAAAGAGTTAAACCCACTGAGCAGGTTTTTCTGGTACACTGAATGAAAAATACGGGTATTTTAATTTGTCAGCAGCCCAGAAGGTGACAAATGTTCAGCTATTGCTAAACTCCAGTCAGTTAATTCTAGTGTATAATGATAATTGTTATAACCACAAATATTTCAGGAGTTTCAAGTGCCTGAAGTAAGATTTGATGTCAACTCTTTTTCCAACCTTGCCTAGCTTATTCATAACTAGTCAGTCTTTATGAACTGGAATCATTTGAAAAAAAGTCAGTCACCACAGCATACAACAAGGGTGGTTTTTATGGGCAAATATTCATAGGCAGGAAACACAATAATGAGCTTTGAAGGCTCGTAGTCAAACCCACGCATAGTGATGGCCAGTATGGGGACACACTATTTCCAGAATTCCATTTAACCACGAGTGCAATTTCTTTCCAGCTACGTCAAACAGGAAGTTTCCAAACATTTCAACCAGCATTAACATCTCTAATACTGTGGGTTTTTTTTAAATAAAAAGAATTATCTTGGTGCATAATTAGCATGTACACAGTCCAAGTACCTACGAGTACTAGATTTGTTTCAGTTTTGTAAGTTTACCCAAATAAACTCACCACTGGTTGCAAGAAAAATCCTAAGGAAGCTCTTAAACTCACAAAATCTAAAGCCAAACATACCAGTAAGCAAACACCTGGCAATATAAATAGAGAACACTCTGTTGTTCAATGTCAGAAGAAGAAAAAAAAACCCACATGTAGGAGATATGGCAGGAATCTACTATTGCAGAGTCCAAATATTTTTAAAATGAAAAAGCAAAACAGTCTGCTTCATCAGCAAAAAGCATTCATTGACAAGTAATTGAAATCCCTCAACATAGGAACGCCTTTCCAATATCGAAGAGTGATTTTTGGGAGCTTCTCCCTCTTAAACTCCCTGCATTCAACACACACCCCCTCAGTAAATACCTCATGTATATGTTGGCGGACAGTAGTAGGCATGAAGCACAGGTATCAGGAGTACCAAATGGGTGGGACCAAGACCATCTGAGCAGACAGCTTATAATGCAATTCATGGGAGGCATGTCCCAGATCAGTTGCCTCTGCTATCCTGAGTGTTGGGTTTGGGCCTTGCTTTGGGTTTTGGTTTTTGTGGTTTTGGTTTTGGGGGGTAGGAATGCATATAGTGGCCAAATGTCCTTCACCCATACTGCACAGGGGACCAACTTCCCCTTTTTGAATGAGATTAAAATCTTATCTCACTAGTGGGTATCTTCACAAATACTTGGGAATGCAATGAAAGCCATGTGCTCAGCACCTCAAAATGCACACCAGGTCCTGTCCTCTAAGGGAATCAGTCACAGGCCTAGGTTCATAGAGCTAATGCCAGTTGCTGGTCTAGCAGCTGTTCAGAATGACTATTCTTGTCTGGATAAGCAGGTGTTTTCAGAGGGCAGTTAAATAGCCCTGCAATAATGGAGAGGGCTCCGTATTGCTGATGCTAGCAGAAAATAAGGCAGAGTAAGGACGCACATCTAGGGTACAAGTGGCACACAGCCTGTGAGGGACCTATGGCTCATTAAAAATAAGGGCTTCCACAGGCAGGGTAGCTGTTCCTTTTGATGTCTTACCTTGCAAGATATGCATACACTTCTACTTTGATCTCTAGGAATGCTTACTCATAGCCTTTCTTACCTTCACAGGTATCTAAGTGAACAATAGCATTGGTCTCACCTTGCTCAAGGCATTTTTCTTTTAATATGATTGTAATAGTTATTAGCTGAAGTTTAATTAACAAAATGCATCATAAAATTGGCCTTCCATTTATTATTAATATACCAAATTCTTTAACGTGCATTTCAAAACTACTTCAGTACAACAAGGCCAATAGGGTTGTCCATTTCTTGTGTTTTACTAAAGCAGTACAATGTTGGAACCAACCCGTTTTGAAACAGTCTATTTTTGGATGCAAGAAAGTGGCATGAATGATTATGACAAGCTGAAATGTATTTACAGCAGTAATGCAAATGCTTAGAGTGCATATGACAGATGAGAAAGAAATACAAAGGGTTTCAAATTGCACATTGGGTTCCTAATTTTCACCTGGAAAAGTTACTGCCATCCTGCTCCAGGCTATTAGCAATAACCTTTGATTACCCAAAGCATGCCACCCTTGTCACCTAAGTAACACAGATGAAAGAATTCCTTGTTTGAGCATATCAGCAAGATTCCTTGGTCTTAAAATTCTGCACCTGAAGCCAGCCATGAGCTTAACCAGATACGTAAAGGTACACTGAGGCTTGTTAGGAAAAAAAAAATCTTCCATTTCTTAATTAAGGCATTACTGCAACTGAAACTTTGACAAAATCTTCCACTGTTATCATGACAATTACCTTTCAGGATGTCTTTTCTTATTATTTTGCTATTTCTTACTAAGCAAGCTGAGATGAAAACATGTACTAAATACTCTGCCTCCTAGAGTACTTCTATTTGTACTAGACAAATTAGAGGAAAATAAAAGAATTGTTCTCCTGAAAAGGATTTATCATCCTGCTAGAAGACAAAAAACTTTCAGTAGTAGCTTGGGTTAACTAAATACAGAAAAAAATCCTCGTTTTAATTGTGAAAGCTGCTATTTTTATTTCATGCTAAAGAAAGATGTGTATTTCAGAAAGCCTAATTTTTTCAATCGTATCAGCTGTTCTGATACAAGTTACTACCTATGCCTAAGCCTTGTCCTACACACATTTTTTTGACTGGTAGATCTACAATAAGTCAACACCAAGAACAGAAGTCCAAACAGCAACTTTTCCAGTTTCCTTTCAACAAGACATTGTTGACATATTTGCCAACCACAAATCTGAACCTGATAACAATAGCTATGTAGTAATAAAAAATACTAGTCTTTAAAGGAAACAAATTACTATTCCTATTGGATTTCAAGCATTGAGCTTGACTCAGTGCCAGAACTAGAAATTTCCATGAACAGTACTGAAACAGCAACCTAATAAAATAAGCTTCATAGATGAAGCAACCTACACTGAATTGCTCCATGGACAGCCCAAGCATAAGCAACCAGACAAGATTAAAGCACCAAGTTTGGAACCATGCAACCATACACTAGATTCACATTTTTAAAATGTGATCAAACTGCTAGTAATTATCTTTGTAATAAGGAACCCTAGCAAAGGAGTGACAACTCCAAAAAGACAGCAAACCCTTCTAGAGCCAGAAAACTGATTAAGAACCAAGTGTTTTATTTCCTAAAGACAACATTGTATGAAATTTCTGTCAACAGCAATGGCAAAAACTTTGACATTGGTTTATCAACATTTTATTAAGTACAGTTCTTATCAGCTCAACAAAACACCAATATTCAAGAAATAAAAGTGGTTTAGTTTCAAAGATGTGCAATAAGCAAAAAACAGTTTTCACTTCAGACAGGTCCCACACCCAGCCACCTCACTCTTTC
>NW_010538434.1:29917-46071 GCF_000687285.1 Phaethon lepturus
AGATGGGCTTTGCAGCACACTCCAAAGGTAAATAAATCTGAGCTATTTTGGAGTGTGAGGGGACAAACTCAAAAGCTCACCCTGCCAGACTGTCTCTTCTGTGCCATGGCTAAGTTTAAATACTTGCTACAGTACTATACACTGCTTTCAGCTGTGGCAGTAAAACGCAGCAAGGTGGCTTTTAACTGCAGGCTGTCTTTAAAAACAAAGAAAAAAAACCCCTATGTCAAATATATTCAAAACCTCTAACAAAAGGGTGCAAATGACAAAATCTGCAGTAACAATACAACTTCCAAACTGATTAAGAGTTCTTTACTTGTTACCTGAGGCATGAAGTACTGAGGCTGGCATTCCAGACACACTGCATCTTTTCTAATAAAGTCAGACAAAACACATTGATCAAAGCAGTTTCCATTTTGAGAAAGATTGAGACTAGAACTCAAAGCTGCAATCTTCAGAAACAAAATTACTAATTCAGAACAATGGAAAAAGGTCACATTTTAGACTAAAAATCAGTCAAATTTTACTTTGGAAAGACTGCTCCAAATCATAATTACTTAAACAAGAGTTTGGTAATTAAACTTGACAAGCTTGCTGTTAGTTTCTGCATATCACTTAACACTGAAGAGTTATTCTTAGGTTAAATTTATTAAGACTTGCGCAGGACTTCCTTTACTTCAGGTTCGTGTTCTACTAACAGCAGAAGCCTCGCGAACCTCCTCCCATCTCTTAACTCTTGATCTGAAGAATAATTCCTGTCTTATAGTTCTGTTAGCCTTCTCTGTAGGAAGGCAAGGTTTAAAGTCAAATGATTCATTCTGCCAAGGCATTACTTGGCCTAAGCAAACTGCTGGATATGTTAATTATTCACTCAAACAAATAATCAGAAATATATACAAACCAAAACACATTCCAGGCTAGTATCAGGCATGCATGTCAAAATGCAGTTACCCTCACAGAAATGCACAGGAGGGCAGAGGTCACAAGAAAACTATCCCTGGATGAAAGCAATCACTCAAAATATCCTATGCCAAGGCTACACTGCAGTGGACAGCACAACCCTAGGTACTTTACTACCTTCCCTTATGTTGTGCTTTAGTCCAAGCATTTTGTTCAGTGTCAGGATAAACCCCCCCACCTTCCCTGCCACATGCTGCTACATGCAACTATACCGGCTGTCAACCAAAACCTAAGTTCCACATTATTCAAGTATCTAACTGTAATAGGGTATTGCCAAGACTACCAGTCTTTTGAATAGTTTAATACCCAGTAATAAGGAGTCGTATTATGATAAGTATCAGAGTGCAAAGAAACAGCAATTTCTTTGCTTAATATATTTTCTCAGCTATTTCCATTGAGAGAAAAGTTTATGTATTTTTTCTTAAGACAGCTTTGTAAACATGTTTATTCTCTCAAACTACACAGACTCTGTAAATTTCTCAAGCATAGCATGCATGAAGGTCAAAAATTGCTACCATGTCAATCCTTCGTGTTAATAGTTCAGCATTACTATAGAATCATTTATCATTTATATCAGAGTATCCTTTTTCATGTTTAGTTCAAAGTATCTTAGCGCATCCATAAAAGCTCCATCTCTATAGAATGCCAGGGACGTCATACCACACATTTTTTCAATGCTCCATGCAGTTACATAAATATTTAGGCATACCTACCATAGTCTTTCAGCTATACATACAGCACTTTCTGATAACCTGCTATATCTTTTAAACTCTCTAACCTATTCTTTGTTGTTTTTTGCTTTTGTTTTTCTTAACCATGACACAAATATCAGTAGCAATATTTTAAGCACTAACCAACTATAAAACCTTTACAGCCTCCCCTCTGTTTCACTCAAATATGACTTAGTTTCAACATACTGAAATTTCAAGCCTTTAATCACATTGCTACAATAATTACAAAGCCTTTATATCCATAGTAAGAACGCAACTATATCAATGTTTTTAAAGAAACAGCATTTTTAGGAGGACAGACAAGTTTGGGGGGAGGTTGTGGCTAAGAATCAAACATCACAAAGAAAAACATCAAAACAAGTAGTTTCCTACATAATTCAATACTCAATTTCAAAATTCAGTGAAACATTGCCTTTTATATTGCTAAACTGTCAAAAGCTTAGTACAAGGAAATACAGGATTTTTTTTTTTTTTTAATAAGGTGATAATTGTATGGGGAGTCCAGTTTTGCTTTCAGAAAGACTGTTAATACTTTGAATATCCTTAAAGTCACTTCCCTGCTCAAAGCAGGTCTGATAGATCAGATTGGTCAGGACCATGTCCAGCTGAGTCTTAGACACCTCTGAGAGCAGAAGTCCCACATCTGCTCTGCAGTCACACTACAGAGTACCCCTACAACAAAAGGGGTTAAGACTTAGAATCCAGTAATTTTAAAACCACCTCTTTATAAATAGGATAGATATATTTAACATAATAGTAAACATGTCTCCTCAAAAAATCATAGCTGTCTACTAAACAAGAACCTCACTGGCAGTAGGTCTTTTAGATAATGTATCTAAAAATAATGGAAGATCTGCATCAAAATGCAATATGCCGTCACCACCACCAATGCAGGTTAGTGTTCTAGAAAAGCTTTCATTTAAAAAGAAGCACAATGTTAGGTCACCAAAACCAAGCTGTCTCACAGTCTCTGGTAACAGAAATATTCAGACATCTTCCCCCTAGTCATTTTCATGTTTGCTACAGCTCAAACCCAAAAGAGCTCCCAGTCACATGGTAGAAACTTGCCCCACTGAACACAGTTCATCTGGACAGCGTACTTACCTCCAATTATATCAGTATTGACACTGTCAAACCTTTCTTTTTCTTGCAAGAAACTTTTTTGGTAAAATGTTTTCTGCTTGATGAAGTTTTCTCTCTTTAAAAAACTTAATCGTATTATCGCAACATCTGAAAGCCCTCTTCAGATTTGGGCAGCACAAATTACTGATATGACAATGTGCTTTGTACTATCTCTCTGCATGTACACACTTACATTGAGATCAGCATAAGGTAACTTCTCTCAAAAAAGTTTATACTTATATCTAGACACAAACAGGAGACATACAGTACATTCACACACTATCATACATCTGTAATTTATGTACACTTATGGTAGCCTTTAACAAGTTACTTTAGCTTTAACATTGATCACTCAACCCCCTTGGTAATTTTAAAAGCTACCCACTCACACACCTCTTCGGCAATAAAAAAATGACAAAGGTTCAATTCTGGATCACATATTCTACCTAAATGGATGATCCTCAAGTTTGTGCCAGTTAAAAACCCTTGACAGAACTAGGCCAAAATCTAAAACGTCATTTCTACCCTGAAGGCTGTTTCTGCAGATCACAAAAACCACAGACATCTTGTATTGCAGCTCTCTCCACAATTTACAATGTACAAAAATCAAACTTTTCTATAGTAAGAGTAAAAAATGAAATCAAAATATTGTGATAAAATATTTGGATTACCTCCCAGAAGCTATCACTAGAAACTTCTACTCCAACAGAATCATCATATGAGCCAGACATTTCTATGTATGAAGAACTTGTAAATATTCAGTGCTTAAACACCTTCAGAATCTGTAACGAGATACAAAAAAATTATTTATAAGCATTATTAATGAAAAACAGTTATCAAAAGAGAAATTAAGTTAACTAACAACCTTCAATTCTTTGATATCCAGGGATGAAAAATAAAAACAAGCAACCACACAGGGAATGTAATGAGTGCATTTCACAACACAACACTATTCTACCACCAAGTTCTTGGCTCTTGTCATGACATTTGTTGTCCAGAAAATGTGAACATTTGGGTTGAAACCCATCTGCCTATATAAAATTTCAAACTCTTGAATTTATTTTATCGTAAAATTTCCTATTACAACTAAAAGACAAGACTGAGCAGCACGATGCTTACTTGGTAAGTATTCTACTTCAAAGCATTCCATAAGAGACAATCAACTGACCTTTGCTACTGAGACAATAACCTCCACTGCTTCCTATTCCTTTTTCATTGGAAATCATGTTACATAATAAAAGCCACTGGAAATACTTAAGGCCAAAACCACTTTCTGATTTGAAGAAAAAAAGAAAGAAATCTTCTTTTCAGAAGGAAAAAGTTTTATTTCTGTAAGAATTTTAGATTCATATCATCTACTTGAAAGCTAGAGGCATCCAAAAATGCAAAACAGAACTTCCTCTGCAACAATATAAAGCAAAAACAACGCGAAGAGCATTGCAGCTACTTAAGTCAAATGCAGGAGACAAGACCAGCCTGCTTCCCAAAAGTCTCAGTACAGTTTATGATATTCAAACAGCCCCAGTTATCTTGCCCAGCCACCTGTGACTAGATCTCTTACTGGGATAGTAACTACCTGAACTACATTATTTTCTTGGCACCACTCTTACGCATTTTAAAACAAGTAATAGATTCTAAATGATGGTATGATGCAGGTACCTACTGTTCCACATGCACCAAGTAAAAGGTTACAGGCTCAGAGGAGACAGGAGGGCTCCCTGAAGCTGACAATTACTGTCCCTAGAAGCTGAAACTCCCACACCTAGTTTTACTGCACTTTGTGACATGTTACCATACTATTTCATTGTTTTCTTTTAGCAAAACAAACAGGAAAAAACCCCACAAACTCCAAATTCTGATCTTTATTAGAAGTCATTACTTTAACAATTCAGGCATTCTCAAATATAGACACAGCTGCGTGGAAGAAAAACATGACCCAGCCTCATCAAAGGAGATTACTTTATAAAGCACTGTGTATAAAAAATTTAGGGTTACCCTAAGCTAACATGTAAGATAAGTATCAGAAACAGTACTGATGCAAAAATTCAGGCACTTACATTCACAAATGGGGTTTGACCAAGAGGTAGGAGAGGAAGGAAACTGCTCTCTCCCACAATACACACATGCAAATCCCCACCTAATCTCTACAGATACTTCAAGTTCTCCTGTTTAGACTTCTCCTCTCAAGTTTGCCTACAACTATTGCCAGGGATACATGTGGGTGAACAGATTTTACCCTCCCTTCTGGGATGAATACCTTTATCAGCAGACTATAAGGTGAAGGTCCCTCTCTCTTTTGCCATATGAATCCCTTAATGCAGTAGGGACACTTCAAAAGGAAGAGTAGAAAATGCCTACAAACCGGGCCTACCTTGCAATCTAGTGTTTATGATATGCTGCTGAGAGAAACGGAATTGAAAGCCTCTAAGGCCAAGGACAATTCAACACTAAATTCACCATTTCTGGGATAAACTGTGCCGTAAGGGTAGGCATACACCACTTGTTTGTAACAAAGTCTAGCTAGGGAAACAAAACAGTTGTAGCACAAACAGAACAAAGAACTGCTCTGGCGGGGAAGACAAGCTGTTTCTCCTGAACTGTTTTTCATCCAATTCATTTCCACAGCCTAATTCACAAATAGCTTAAATAACCTTAGCATTGAATACAGAACTGAAAACTACAACAGGAACATCAAACGTTAGATTTTGAAAAGATACCCAAAAATACAAAAAGGGTTCTGCAAAATGGCAACAATTACGAAGGAAATGATATATTGAGACAAAGTATTTTTACATGTTAGTGTAACAATCTTCAACTTATTACTAATAATTACCAAAAAGCCCACTTTTCCACCTGTGCTTTTATTGAACCAAGAGAGAAAAGTGCCTTGAAAAACTATTCAGTTGTCAGTTTCTTAGCAGCACACCTTTACATGGAAGGTAAACTTTACACCTTTACATGTGCTTTCCAGATAAATGCTGGCCCTTGCAATTCTTACAATACATCAAGGTAAGCCAAGATCACATTTGTAAGCGTTTATATTTTCCAATAGCCCTTCTTAGATAGCCATAAGCAGCACAAAGAGGAAAACAGAAGTGCAATAAACTTGCAACTAGTTGGACAAACTCAAAAGAATAGTTTGACATCAAACAGCTTGTTCTAGGAACTTGCTTGTTTTAAGGTTTTCATGAAAATAGAAGGTTATGCCGTGGTATCTTTAACAATAATTTCTGGTATTATTTTATCTGATCAAAAGGAGATTTAGTGTTTAAAGACAGCTTGTTAGATCAATAAACATTGCTAGCTAGATTCTGTTAACTGTTTGTGTCCTGTTGCCTTTTTCCCGTTAAGGTAGCACTAACATTCATCTTATTCTGAAAGCAAGTGAGCAACAGAAGCAAGCATGTGACCCAGGCATGCTATGCAGAACAAGGGAAGGAACAAGATTCCAAAGGTTCTCGGGAAGGGTTACAGTTGTTTTTCTGTAGTACACTCAGATCTTTCAACCAAAGTGTTTACTACCACTTGGAAGAGATCAGGCAGACAACAGTAGAGTTTAGAATCTTGAAAAAGAAACCTTTACGCAAAAGTATGAACCTGAAGGAAAGTTTCAGTCACCCATCCCACCTTCCAAACCACACAAGAAGTAATTTTTCCTCTCCAGTTACAAAAAGAAAAGCCAGTGAAAGTGATCCGAAATAATAATACAGCGTCCACTTACCTTTACCAAAATAGCCAAAACTATATCAGTACTGGAAATTTAATGTCAAAAGCTACATGGAAAAATTGGAAAAGCTGAAACAGAGGAACAATTTCTTAAACGAGGGAACAGGTTGTGGGGACTTTTTTTTTAAACTTTTATGCCTCCTCAACTAAAACTACATAATACACAGAGTTATCCTTTTTTTTTTTCCCCCATAAAAGCATAAAAATGATCAGCACTCAGGAAATTCTGATGGATTTAAGGTTTTCATATGCCAAATACTATGCTGTGAGAAAGTATGAGCAAGCGTATTTAGGGAAATATTATGAAGTCATAGCAACAACTGGCACAGAAAAACACTACTTGTACAACACTACTTAAAAATAAACTGAATACTGAGATAGGAACATTAAGCAGTATGACTCATGCTACCCTCACAAAATGGAATTATTACAGCAGCCAGTCCTTTAGCACATTTTTTGTTAGGGTTTGGTTCTCCCATCCTTCAAATGAATTTGCAGAGGTTTCACAATGAAAGTTCATTGCACTTTGATTTGCAGTGCCTTCATTTTACTATAAAAAGTAAACCTAAGAACAACTAAGGCTGTCAGTATAAAATCTGAGAAATTTAGATCAAGATGACAATAGATGAGTTCTGGACAGATTTTCCACAACTGCTCACCTGCATCTCACAAAGCTGGGGGTCCTTTAGTCAGCTAGATTGCAGCAGAACCAGTAACTCCATAGGGAAGCACGGTGCACACACTCAGTTCCTATATTCCCACAAGAGTTTAGCTTCATCCAGTCTGGCCTTTGATCTTCTCATTCCACGACTCCAGGCCCAACTTCTTTAAGAGTACCTACACTGCCTTTTTCTTGTCCCTCAACTACTTGCTGAGCATGCAGTAGCACAGTGCTCTAGCAGTCTCCACCCACCTTCAACACTGACTGGTAAACCAGCTCACCAAACAGGACAGATGATTGCTGAGCTCACATTAAGATTTTCTTGAACAGGTACATCGGTTTAGGTTTCTCCCATCCAGCTGCCAATTTTCACAAAACTGATGAGAGATGTGTAGTTATCTCTCTGTTCTTTAACATTTGTCTGAAACTGATCAACTGATTCAAGAATTATGGAAGCAGGAAGTTAGAGAAGGCAAAGGCATAAGCTTCATTTTCCTCAGAAGGCAGATTAAAGATCTTCACTGAATAGAAACTATCTCTGGATCACACTCTGTGCTTTTTCCTCTGCATGCTCCTGGCCAACACAAATGAAATCTCATAACTTTCACGCTTATCGGGATATTTTCTACCCCTGTGTCAAAGAACTTTGTAATTTCCATTAAAAATAAAAATCTCAAGGTTCTATTAATCATCAAGTCCAAAGGCCTTAAAACAAGTTTTTACCTGTGTCACCACAGGCACGTAAACCACCAAACGTGAAGCAGCACAGAGAAAGCCTTACCAGTTCAGAGCCCTTGTTGCCTTTTTTCATAAAAAGTCCCAGCACATATTAGCTAAGAGAACTTACATAGGCTAAAAATAAACCATGAAGCCCAACTGAAAAAAGTAACTATATAGTGAAAAGTACATACTGTAAAATGGTGCAAACAAGCAAGGCTCAAGATTCTTGACTTTTAAGCTTCTTGATTTTTAGGCAATTCTTGTAAATTAGGATATAATTATCTTAGACACAAGGAAACTGACCAATAAATAAATGAGACTTTTTAAAGCTTCCTCCTAGGGAACGTTCTAGAAATGCTATATGCTAAATACCTTGAATTTCTTCTCTATTGCTAGTGCCCTACAACGTGAAAAGAATTGCTATAAACATCCTGAAGGCTTAATACATGGGAATTTTAGAAAATATTAACTAATAATGAGCAAGCAGACCTTCAGATACTGCACACAAAAACATCTGAATAGAATATGCTGTCTCTGCTCTCAAGGAGCTGGTTTTGATGCCGTTATCTTGAAAGCAATTTACAAAAATCCTTGTTTCATTCATGTTGAAATACTTTTTTTTTTTTACTCCCTTTTTCTTCATTTGTCAGGTGGCAAAGATTAGCACAACATACAACTTGCAAAAACTGTGCAACAAATGCAGACTTTTAAGATGCTAAAATAATCCAGTGAATCCCAAAGCTCCTCTTAAGGTGCTTTCCCATCAGGAAGAAGGGAAAAAACATTTAAAGAAACCCTTCAGTTTATCCCCCCTAGCTCCCAATAACAGATTAATTTGTTTGATGAACTCTTACTGTGAAACAGGTAAGGTTGTTTGTTGAAAGATTTTAACATTCTGAACTCCCTTGAAAAATTACATTTATTTTTATTGGATACTTAACTATAATTCAAAAGGATAGTATTAAAAGGAAAAAATCTAATTCAGGTCTCAGTGCTGCTTACTGACTGAAATCTATGATGAGAAAGAATAAGAATAATAAAGATTCCAGGTTTGATATTCCAACACAAAGAATGCCTGCAGAGAAAAAACTATTTCATATACTTGAAACCTGAAGGCAATACCACACAGCCTTGTCCCACAGACCTGATCAACATTTCTCAGTATGTACAATCCAGATGACTAATGGGAGACTTGACTCCTGTTTGTGCCTTACTTCCAGAACTTCACATTTTCTAGAACAGAAAGAACTGACAGAAGTTCTCAGTGCCAACATGACATAATGCTTATCTCTTCCAATTATTCTCTCATGTACGATAGGTGCTTTAAAGCAAGGCTATCACTAGTACTATGGCTCTGGGTGACAAACTGGTCCACAACAGAGCAAAATCTTGGAATCATAGAATGACAGTGCCATTCAAGCAGGGTCAGCCCAGGTTGCTCAGGACTTTATACAGTCAAGTCTTGAAAACCTACAGAGATGAAGACTGCACAACCTTGCTCTTCAACTTATTTCAGTGTTTAACTGTCCTCAAGAAGAAAATAAATCAATCCGTATTTAGAAAACCAAATGGTCCCTTCAGCTGTAATCCTTGTATTGACTCTACAGAAGGAAGCTCAGACAAAGAGTCTACCAGACTCTAGAAGAGAAGAGCACCTGGTCACATCACGTTTTAAACTTATTTTTGGAATGACAGGATTTGTCACTATGGATCTGACTCAGCAGGATTCCAGGTTTCGTGACTAGGGAGTGAAATACTTATACATAAGGACACCACTCAACTCGCTCATAAAAACTTTCAGCTATAGTATTTTTCCTTATTACTCACTGAAGTCTCAGGTTTTGTTCCACACAGAATAGCAAGGAAATGGGAATTCATTGTACAGAAACAAACATATCCTATGCTTTAAGTGCGAACTATTGTGGTTTGCTACCACGTGTAGCTACCGTGAATATGCTGTATCTTGTATTACCTGATTAAACAAAGCAATTTAGACATTGCTGGTTTTTCTATTCTGTCCAAAGAGCTTGCTCTATAAGAGTTCCCAGTTTCTTCAGGGTTGCGATTTGTTTGCTGTTTACATACAGAGAAAAAGAGTGACAAAACATCTTTGGCAATATTGTGAAATCATGTACCAAAACCTGTTAAGAATCACAGCTATGAACACTGAAAAGTTCATACATTAATAGGACAAGCAGCTATAGGAAAAAAGGTTGCTTTGGTTTACATGTTCAAGCAACACCAAGGAATTCTAGCCCCTGGGTGCAGGGAACAAATGCATCAAACCATGATTATTCACTACTACTCAAGTGCTGTGAACTCTTCTAACTGCAATCAGTAGACATGAATGCATGTTATTAATAGAAGTCAGGTCTTAGGTTTTCAAAGGTAAAGTCTCAAATCAATGACTTTGGTCTAATCCTTCAATCTATAAAATAGGGACAATAGCATCCTCTTTCAGAGAGATTTAAGAAAATCCCTTGGTCTCTGCCAAAAAAAATAATTTCATAAACAAACACCAGAGAAAAGTCCATAAAAGGAAACTGAATTGCTACTTCCTGGGGAATTCAGCCTGTATGTTAAAGTTAGCAGAGCCACACACCAAATTTTTTTTTTTTTTTTTTTTTTTTAAGAAGTTGACAGCAACCCATTTGGTGAACCCTATATCCTCAGCACAGAAGGAAGGAATCTAGGAAACACATGCCATTACAAACTGTGTATTTCCTATTATGCATGTTACTCAGACTGCAAGCAATATTTATTCTTACATTTTCTAGTTTTAATATCTGAGTATTTTGCCACCTAAACATTTTTCAGTTAGTAAATAACATAAAATGACACTAAATAGTAAGAAGTTACTAGTTTGTAATTCAGAACTGTAAGAGCAAGAAGAGATTCCTTGCACTTCTGTGGCCCACAGGCAGTGGGAAAAGGAGCAAGAAGTGGCTAAAAGCCAGTAGGAACTGGGAGGAAGGGTGGATGACCTGCGAGGACAAGGGGGACAGTGGCAGGAGCTTGGGAGGCAGGGAGCTGCCTGGCTTCAGCCTGGCCAGAGGACAGCAGAGAGAAGGGGCTTCTGCAAGCATGGGATTGCTCCTGGGTCATGCCCCCTCCCCATGCTCCAGTCAGCAATCAGAAGCTGGTGTTAAATGCCAATTAAGTCAAACCCCCAAGTGGAGGCTGCTTGGCTCCCAACAACCTCCTTGCTACTGGGTTATATTCACTACCCATGCCTGTTAAATGCTGTATGCATAACATGCAGTAGAAAACCACTGAAAGTAGCATTAATTCACTCCCTAAATATGCAAGCAATGAACACACATTCAAGCCAGAGTTCTAGCACACATCAGAAGATCACTAAAGCAGTTAATTTCCTTGATATTTCCCACATGTAAAAAACCCACACAACTGTAGTGAGAAGACAGTATCTCAAATTAAACTCTCCAGGCACATCAACACTGTGTGACTGAAATTTTACAACATATAAATGTCACAATGCATAATATAAGGAATAACAGCAGCTACTTTAGTCATTACATTTTATTAAGCACAGTTTGAATATTTTATTAAATAAATGAAACTTTAAATTACTGATTAAGCTTGGTCGTGTTTGAATACCACACACAGCACAGAAATGCATCTCTGAAATGTGAGACAATGACCAAAACGCTGTTAGACTCTTAGCCTGCACATTATGTTTCATATATGTGCAAGTATTATCTCACACTCTAGAGAAGATAAGCCCAAGTTATGACTCTGTTTCTGTCTGGTTTAATATTGAAAGACAGTATAACTGAACTCTTCAAGCCTCTCGGGAAATTCTCTCTTTGGAATCGCATGCCTTTACTGCAGGCATGAGCAGCAATGGCAGAATGATGTAGTTGTCAGAACTAGCTCTCGTTTCCTATCCTTCTTCCCCTTAATTTGCTATTGGACATGCTGTTTTTTTGCAGATTCAAGACCCAGCTGTCCTTACAGGCTCCTACGTGCTGCCAGCATAACCTCCCTCTGCATTTTTCCAACTAACCAGGAGATGCCTTAAATAGCAAAATACTCACTTTGGGGAAAAATATTTTTTTGTTCTCTGCCTGACAAGCCACTCTATGTAGGTGTATTATTTTAATTGTGCTTTTTGTTTGTTTCTTTGTTTTAACCAGTAAAGTTAATTGCCTTCAGAGGCTTTGCAGGGGTTTCTGATTTTAAGTTAAATGGACACTGACCACAGAAAATTATTAACACTGCAAACTACAAGCTTTAAATGGCATAGCTATGCCAACTAAGGACACAAAGTTGATACACAGCTCTGTGGGGAGCTATAAAATATTTGGATATACTTAAAACAAACCTTAACATACTTGGATTATACTTTTTGCTTAGCTGGAGGTATGAAGGATGATGCATGAACCAGAATAAACCATGCGAGGAAAAGAAAATACCCAGTTCTCCAGGTACAAAACGCACTTGCATTTACACCACTCTGCTCAAAGCTGGATAGCATTGTTAAAATGTTCCTGCTGTACAGAAAACAAATACACGACCTATGACATGCCAACACTGAAAGTTTTTACTTTGAATCCCCAGTGCCAACCTGCACGGAAATTACTTCATCACTAGGTTTTAGTTTTAAAATATCCAAAGCCAATAAAAGATCTCATTGTTTAACAGGCTTCTGTTGTATTTAATCTCAGAAAGTTTGATTTATTTTAAGGTTGTGTAGTGGTGGTCATTTAAGTGGTTAAATTTGAAGTTGATTCCTGTGAAAGTGTTCTGATACAATTTTTTCTGTGCCTTGAAAGTCAAAGAAAAAAAATCAATTACAGAGAAGTTAAGCAATTATGATTCATACCAATAAAAATGCAAATAGCTATTTTCAGCTTTATTAAGGAAGACTTGTGAAGGTAAATTCAGAGCTCTTAAAATTATTATTTCAGTGACAAAAAGTGTGTACTATTTTGTATTTTTCATTAAAAACAGTCTTCAACTCCAGCAGCCTACCACTGAGCAAAACCTCCAGCTTTGCAAATTTAGTTCTACAAGTGGCTAGGTACTGCAGGAAAGATTTAAAGACTTAAATTTCCCCAAGTCAAAATTTTACCATGTCAGAATTTCTCAAGTACTGTTTTGGATTTTTTTTTCCCCTGCATCCCCTCTTCTCTGTAACAACCAATGAACTTCAGGTTACAGAGTATTAAGCATCATTCAAGTAACAGGAAAATGCCTGTAGAGATTACACGAAGTGCTAAGCAGAGGCAAGGAATCATCTTTTTGCCTTTCCAACCTGGTATTGAAGTCATGCTTGTTGCTAAAGAACAGCTCCATGAATTTAAGTGTCATTAAAAGGAAAGTATGTTACTACTGAAAGTGTTTCAACAAGGCCACACTGTCATATGTATTCTTAACTAAAAATTGTGCATTTTGACAGAGTTCTCCATTTCAAATACAAGGTACTGTCTGAATACAAAGTGATACTTGCTGTGTCCTTCAGTAGGGAATAAATCTCTTTTAAGTACTTAATATACTGCAAGGTACTTCCTCCTACATCGCTTTACTAGGCCTATGCCAAAGGCCAAAGCAGGACACAGATGAAGACAGAAAAGAGGTGTAATTAAGCAGTTCTCTAATATAGCAGCATTGTTAAACTTCATTACAAGTTTTAAATGATGAAAATGTTCACCACAGTAAGTTTCATCCATGCTATTAGATACTCTTCAAAAACGGAGTCTGTAACATTTTTTTAACACCATCCTGTATTAAGAAAGGAAATGTAAATGAGGAGTTAATCCCTACTACTTCATGAAGAGGAAGGGAATGATAGTCTAAGGATTATCATTTGAGGATATCCAATTTCCTCAAATATGCTTCTGAATATAGAGATGTTGGGATTGGGGGCTATCAGAACAAAAAATATAATTAGAAAATAAGTTATATAGACTGCCTACAAGATCTAGAAGTTCCTCTCAAACACCTCCTCAGATAATTTCCTGTCCTTCAGAATCTACGGTAAAATCTAATACTCACATTTTTAGAGCTCCTTTACAAGCAGTGTCAGAGACCGTTCTAGCTTTTACAGACTTGAAAATCACACTCTAAACTCAAATGTGTACAGTGTTAGAAAAATGTGACAAATACAACAAAATTATGATTGTGTTGCCACAAATTCTGTCAAAAGTATGAGAAGAATATGTAATACACAATGAAGGTTCTATGAAATGTATCATATTCCCAGTACTTCCAAATACTTCAGGTACTCATTTAAGATAAAACTTTGATGATCTTGCCTAATACTTGAATTTTGAAACGATAATGCTTGTGTTTCTTCTCACACAAAGCAACTCCAGTTTCAACAATTTTTTTAAAACTTGATACTGTTAGTATTTACATCCAGAAAGAGAGCAAAAGGCCACCATAGTTAAGAATTCAAAACCATGTCTGATAAAAAGCTATTGAAATGTACCTTTTTAAAAACACACCCTCAAGTTCTCAAAGGATAGACATACCATTTAAAGAGTATTTTTCTGTTGTAGAGGTCAGCTTTAATTTTGTGTAAAAAACCAAACACCAATGCCAAGCTATGACCTGCATTTAAATCAACGTGCAAGACAGCCAGTAGAGGTTCTCAGCAAATTTATCTAAAGCATCTATCAACCAAAAAGATTAATTTTCTTCTATAAATTTCCCTCAGTGTATGCCATATATGGCATTAAAGGAACTGTGCAATCAATATTTATTAAATAGACGTTGTATTTGTTTGATAAAGGAACTTATTTAATCCTTATTTAGCAGTTGTATTTTAGGCTAAAGTATTCAATATAAACTTCTAAACATTAAATTTTTTCAAAATTGTTAAAATTAGTCGAAACCTAAACTCACTACAGGGATTAACTGTAGCTAAAGGCTCAGCTATTTCATTTCATCCCACTGGAGGTTAAAAACACCTCACCTGTTTGTACATTATGTTCTAAAAGTTAGTATCTTCAATTTAGTTTTGACACACTATACAGAGTTGCATCTTGTTTCTTGGATCAACAGCACTTCTTGGCAAATTAATTCTCTCTACTGAAATCGTTATTAGCAACATTTCCTTCAGGATTTTTCTTCTACAGAAGGCGGCAAAATTAGTAACACATCTGAAGCTGAAATCAAGGTGACATTGATACAGAAAAAAAAAAAAGCAGTTGCTAGAACACATGAAAAGCCCTAGACCATAAGCATTATGTCTTCACTTCTATAACTTGTAGAAAATGTATCTTATCACAAACTCATTGTATATTAATCTGTAACCACTGAAGGGAGACAACTGTTCCCCAAATTATCTCTCCAAATTTTCAGACCAATTTCTATATTGACTGTTCTTATAAACATAAAAGGAGACATTGTAAGATAATGGAATTTTAAATTAGAGTACTGTAATTAGGCTAAAAACCAAATTTTTAAAAAGCATCTCACAAGATTATTTTGAAATTTTTTAAATGAAGATTGTATTAATTTGTTTTGCACACAGACTAACTGTTCTGGCTTTAATCAATATTTAATTTTTGAAACAAACTTTGGAGGTGTGCTGCCCTGTTGAGTACTACCTGCAGATTCTTTAGGTAAAAACAGAAAATACAGGACAAAGTACAGTTGTATAAGTATTCTTCACTGACATTAGGTACAGAATCTAACCGTAAAACTTTAAAACAAGTAAAACATCCTCCCATTTCTGTTGAGATGCCCAAAAGAGAAGCAATGTGAGAACAATTTGGTCACAGTACACTTTGTGGTCACAAAACACTTGCATTTTAGATTTTAAAGCGTGCAAGACTGTTTTTTTATTATAGAAGAAATTTGCCATTCTAAAGACATACTTTTTGAATTTTAGATCCAGGAAAGGACTGTAAAGTACCTAGAACCATAAGACCTAGGTATTATGCTATCTAGTATAATATTAAGTGATCCTCCTCTAAATAAAGACTTTTAAAAACTTGTTTCTTTAAGAGCCTTAGGTCTTTCTAATCAAGGAAAGATCCACTTTAACATTTTCTTTGCTGCAGGAAAAAAGCACATCAAAATTGGTTTTAAGTAAATTTTGCCAGAAAACCACCTGAAGAACTCAGGATCATTCAGCAGTTAAAATAACTTGAAAGATCAAAGAGTATTTTTCTTTAAAATCAGAGGTTTCCATTATTTAGGTTTGAGTGATTAAAATGTTAAAGTGGAAGAAAAACTTCAGTTCATTTAGAAGTGTTCACTCT